>NC_086452.1:60313759-60606094 GCF_028390025.1 Pseudophryne corroboree | reverse complement strand
ATTAGCCATGTTCTATTGATTGAGCAAGTAACAGTTCCTACCTTATTTTATCATAGAACAGCTACAACTAAAAAAAAGATTTTAAGTCCCCTTTTCCTCTGCTACTATAGGATATAGCCCCTGTCCATGCGGATGCTCCTTAATACATTTGTCCGGTGTAACCACATACTGCAATGCGATTCTCGCCGCGAATATCGTTACCAGACTATATTTGTCTATTCTCACGGAATTGTCGGGAGGCTCCGGAAAACTGGGTGGTGCTCCCGCCTCCAGGAAAAGTGACAAGACCACCCACTCCCACACATAACCCCTCCGCAGTCAGAATGGTTCGATGACGCCATTTGCGCTGAATTGCATCATCATGGCCCCGCCCCCTGCCCCACAATGCCCGTAATCTCGAGGCCACAGTGACGCGATTTCGTGAACACCCCCCCGCTCTGCGCCTTGCCGCTCTGCCCACCATATGCCACGCCCCCTGCAATGCTGACCTGGCTGCGTCCTGCTGGAGGGGCAGACAGAAAAATGGCAAGTATGGTCCAGATCATATTAGTATGTGACTACTAATAAATAGACTCCATAATGTGGGAAGAGCCAATGATTTTTATTGTGGAAGCTGGAGACTGCCAGCTTCCACATTGAAAAACAATGACGGCATGAGATATTGGTCACTCTTTCATACTGTATATACAGTTGTTACAGAATATTTGCAGGTGTTTTCGTGACATGATTCATCTGATGCACTATGTTTCCTTGGCCGACCACTGTGTCTGCAGTCCTCAGCATTGCCCGTTTCTTTGTGCTTTAATGCTGAGAAATACAGGTAGGAACTTATTCATCGTGCAGTACCATCAGGTAGGCGTCTGATTGACTCCAGATTTATTCTGCAGTAGAGCAATGCCCCAAACATACAGAAATGTCATTAAGAACTATCTTCAGAGTAAAGAAGAACAAGGAGTCCTGGAAGTGATGATATGGCCCCCTGATCTAAACATCATTGAGTCTGTCTGGGATTACATGAGGAGACAGAAGGATTTGAGCAAGTCTACATCCACAGAAGATATGTGGTTAGTTCTCCAAGGTGTTTGGAACAATCTTCCTGCTGAGTTCCTTCAAAAACTGTGTGCAAGTGTACCTAGAAGATTTGATGCTCTTTTGAAGGGAGGAGGCTAGTGAGGAGGAGGGTGAGGTTGCTGCTGCGGCCTCTGATAGTGACAGTGATGGTGCTGCAGCTCCACAGCCACGCACCACTACAAAGACGGGCTGCAATATGAAATTCAGTTAAGCTGAGAATGTGGCTTTGGTGCGTGAGCTGATGCGCCATCATCGCCAGCTGTTTGCCCGTGATGCAGCAAAGGTCCCATCTTGCAGGAAAAGTGTACTGTGGGGTAAAGTGGTTGCGGCAGTGAACAGCGAGGGTGTGGTGAAGCGGACCGAAGACACCTGTCGCAAGAGGTTTTACGTCATCAAGCGCCGTGTCAAGGCAAAATCTGCGAGACAAACCGGGGGAGGCCATCCCTTTATTGCGCCCTATCGGGAGTGGGAGGAGCCTGTGCAGAGCCCAATTCCTCCAGGAGTGGTCGGGGTGACTTATGTCCGTGATTCGGATCGTCCTATGCAGGATGGTGCGTTTACATATGTACTTTTGCCTTAGAACAGGCACGTCCAAACTGCGGCCCTCCAGCTGTTGTGAAACTACATATCTCAGCATGCCCTGACACAGTTTTGCTGTCAGTGAATGCTAAAGCTGTGTCAGGGTATGCTGGGATGTGTAGTTTCTCAACAGCTGGAGGGCCGCAGTTTGGACATGCCTGCCGTAGAATTAAAAACATCTTCTATTTAGTGTTTAGCTGAGTGGTTTTCACCAGATGTATGTGTGGTTACGAGTTGTTATGGTTGTACCTACCCATATTGTTTGTTCATTTTTTTTTTTTTAAATACTTTTAAAAAACTTTTTGGAAGTGTGAACAACATTACTGCCTTTGATTGTTTATGTAGAATGCAAAAGTGTTTTTATAGGCTGTTATTTGGTGTGGTTTATGGGGCACAGGATATTTATCGTAGCATAGTAAATGTGTTTGTTACAGTGAAATGTTTCAGTTGAATTTGAGTAATTTGTGTGGAGTATTTTTTAATTATGTATTTATTTATTGTTTGTTGTTTTTGTGGTGCTATGAATGTGGGAACACATGTTTTGTATTTGTACAAGTTGAATTTGTTGTACCTTTTAAGGAAATTTTTTTTTTTTAGTTGCTAACTTTGGTTCAAAGAAGTAAATTGGGCAGTTGCTTAGGTTTTGTAGTTAGCTTGTTTGTGTATGGCAAACTAGATTTGTCTAATGTATGTTGCATTTGTAATGTATTGTGTTAGTGTAGAATAGATGAATATTATGTGATACAATTCCATGGTTCTATATTTCGTATTTTGGCAGTGACAACTAAGCACCTGGCCCTATGTTTCTGGCTTTTGGGTATTGTTTTTTTCTAGGCCTAGCCGCACACGATATAGACAGCAAGAAATGTAGCGGAGTTGGTGTGCAAATGTGTGCTTTCGGTTTTCTGTATAAAAATATGTTGTTTCCTGTTGAATTTATTTATTTATTTATTTAAGCAATATTGGGGGTCATTCCGAGTTGTTCGTTCGTTAATTTTTTCTCGCAAAGGAGCGATTAGTCGCTAATGCGCATGCGCAATGTCCGCAGTGCGACTGCGCCATGTAAATTTGCTAAGCAGTTAGGAATTTTACTCACAGCATTACGAGGTTTTTTCCTCGTTCTGGTGATCGTAATGTGATTGACAGGAAGTGGGTGTTTCTGGGCGGAAACTGGCCGTTTTATGGGTGTGTGTGAAAAAACGCTACCGTTTCTGGGAAAAACGCGGGAGTGGCTGGAGAAACGGAGCAGTGTCTGGGCGAACGCTGGGTGTGCTTGTGACGTCAAACCAGGAACGAAACTGACTGAACTGATCGCAGATGGCGAGTAAGTCTGGAGCTACTCAGAAACTGCTAAGAAGTGTCTATTCGCAATTCTGCTAATCTTTCGTTCGCAATTTTGCTAAGCTAAGATTCACTCCCAGAGGGCGGCGGCTTAGCGTGTGTAAAGCTGCTAAAAGCAGCTTGCGAGCGAACAACTCTGAATGACCCCCATTATGTTAACAAACAAACATAATTTTTCACAGTGCATAAAAAAACCCCACCACAGGCAGGACTCCAACCACACAGGCACAAGCTGCCAATGCAGGTACAGTATACTTTGTGGCACATATGAGTCCAAATGAACATCCAAAACATTAAAGTTGTTTTGTATCCATAGGAACATCCACATCGCAACACATTAGGCAAAGGCGCCATTCTGCCACACGAAAGCAAAGGCCTCACAAGAGTCACCGTCCGGCTGTCCCAACACAATCCGCATCTCCGCCACATCTCGGTTGGGACGTCACAGTCACCAGTTGACATTTTGGACAGTCCGCCAGCACAGGACCCACACTCCCCGCAGCTGCCTGGTGAATAGAAACATACTTACACAGTAACTTTTACACCAAATTAGCGAAGAATAATAACACAATAATCCTCGTAAGGATCTACACCAGCAACCACATGGCTTGCAAATGTTAGGGGTTACCACCTCTAAAATAAAAAATGTGTGTACACTTGAGCCACACACTAGTTTGGTGCTTGCAAAAGTAATCAAAGTATAGTTGAAAGTTTATCCAGATTACCATCCTTTGGCAATGGTGACTGGATACATATTTACATGTAATGTGTTGAGCTGGTATTACATTCATATGCGTTTCCCAACCAAGCCAAATAAAGGGGGTCATTCCGAGTTGATTGGTCGCTAGCTGTTTTTAGCAGCCGTGCAAACGCTAAGCTGCCGCCCACTGGGAGTGTATTTTAGCCTAGCAGAAGTGCGAACGAAAGAATCGCAGAGAGACTACAAAAAAAATAATAAATTGTGCAGTTTCAGAGTAGCTCCAGACCTACTCAGCGCTTGAGATCACTTCAGACTGTTTAGTTCTGGATTTGACATCACAAACACACCCTGCGTTCGGCCAGCCACGCCTGCGTTTTTCCGGGCACGCCTGCGTTTTTAGCTCACTCCCTGAAAACGGTCAGTTGACACTCAGAAACGCCCACTTCCTGTCAATCACTATGCGGCCAGCACAGCGACTGAAAAGCTTCGCTAGACCTTGTGTGAAACTACTTCGGGCGTTGTGAAAGTACGTTGCGCGTGTGCTTTGCGCCACATACGCAGAAGTGACGTTTTTTGCATCATCCCTGCGTAGAGAACATTTTCAGCTAGCGATCAACTCGGAATGACCCCCATGTTTTTTGCTTATATAAATTTTTATCTGTGTTTGATCAGTAAGCTGTGTCTTTCTATTCGTGTTTGTTTTGTGTTTGGCAAATTACAAAACATTTAAAAAAAAAAAAAACCCACACATTGGCCTTGCATTAACACACAATTAGTATTGTAAACGGCAAACAAAGAAACAAAAAAAAAAAAAAATCATGCATGTTCTAGACAAAACTATAAAGAAACATAACAAAAATATGTATAACGTTACTAAAATAATGTACCATTTAACCACATACAGATGCTGACAGCATGCCCCCGGATACCCAGCAGGACACAGATATAGAGGATACGTTTATCCTACAACTCCAGCCAATAGACAACCCAACCTACCACGCCACTTGTGAGTACGCCTCCACCACAAAGTTCACCTGCACCACAAATGAGCCCAACTACACCACAGGCTCTAACAAAGGATCAGGCATTTTGGGACAGGTGGGCAAACCAGCAGGAAAATAATCTGGAGTGTCTCCGCAGACAGCCACTTTCTTGCAAGCATACCACATCACCTTCCAAGATTAAGTAGAAATAGCAGCCGACTAAATGTTCAAGTCAGCCGCATGGCTAATGCTATGGAACAAATGTGTGCTGACAACATCCTAATGATTAATAGTTTCCAAAGAATCATGGATGAGCAACACCGCCAACAACAAAATTTCATACACATTCAAAATAATCAAATGATTACGGAAAGCCTAAGCCGCATCATCGACAAACAGCAGCAACCACCCAACTCTGACTAACGTCAGGCAGAACATTAGTTTGCTCCAAACGCAACAAAGCACCAGCTCAGGCACCACTTTGCCAAACATGACCCCAGTAAGGAGGTCAAGCCAAGCACGCACAAACGTGCCTGGCCAAGCCTCTGCAGGCTCCAAAGTTCCCCCACCCCCCAAAAAAATAAAATAAACCCCTCTGCAGATGCAAACTGTTTATGATTTGAAAACACTGTCTTTTGCAGTGTATGATGTACACCGAAAATAAGATTTTACTCACCGGTAAATCTGTTTCTCGTAGTCCGTAGTGGATGCTGGGACTCCGTAAGGACCATGGGGAATAGCGGCTCCGCAGGAGACTGGGCACAACTAAAGAAAGCTTTAGGACTACCTGGTGTGCACTGGCTCCTCCCACTATGACCCTCCTCCAGACCTCAGTTAGGATACTGTGCCCGGAAGAGCTGACACAATAAGGAAGGATTTTGAATCCCGGGTAAGACTCATACCAGCCACACCAATCACACCGTATAACTCGTGATACTATATCCAGTTAACAGTATGAAATATAACTGAGCCTCTCAACAGATGGCTCAATAATAACCCTTTAGTTAGGCAATAACTATATACAAGTATTGCAGACAATCCGCACTTGGGATGGGCGCCCAGCATCCACTACGGACTATGAGAAATAGATTTACCGGTGAGTAAAATCTTATTTTCTCTGACGTCCTAAGTGGATGCTGGGACTCCGTAAGGACCATGGGGATTATACCAAAGCTCCCAAACGGGCGGGAGAGTGCGGATGACTCTGCAGCACCGAATGAGCAAACTCTAGGTCCTCCTCAGCCAGGGTATCAAACTTGTAGACTCTTGCAAAAGTGTTTGAACCCGACGAAGTAACAGCTCTGCAAAATTGTAAAGCCGAGACCCCTCGGGCAGCCGCCCAAGAAGAGCCCCTTTCCTCGTGGAATGGGCTTTTACAGATTTAGGGTGCGGCAGTCCAGCCGCAGAATGTGCAAGTTGAATCGTGCTACAGATCCAGCGAGCAATAGTCTACTTAGAAGCAGGAGCACCCAGCTTGTTGGGTGCATATAGGATAAATAGCGAGTCAGTTTTCCTGACTCCAGCCGCCTGGAAACATATTTTTCAGGGCCCTGACAACGTCCAGTAACTTGGAATCCTCCAAGTCCCAAGTAGCCGCAGGCACCACAATAGGTTGGTTCATACCACCTTAGGAAGGAATTGGGAACGAGTCCTCAATTCCGCCCTATCCATATAAGAAAAAAAAAAAAAAAAAAAAAATCAGATAAGGGCTTTTGCATGATAAAGCCGCCAATTCTGATACACGCCTGGCCGACGCCAAGGCCAACAGCATGACCACTTTCCACGTGAGGTATTTTAGCTCCACGGATTTAAGTGGCTCAACCCAATGCGACTTCAGGAAATCCAACACCACGTTGAGATCCCACGGTGCCACTGGAGGCACAAACGGGGGCTGACTATGCAGCACTCCCTTAACAAAAGTCTGAACTTCAGGCAGTGAAGCCAGTTCTATTTTGGAAGAAAATCGATAGAGCCGAAATCTGGACCTTAATGGAACCCAATTTTAGGCCCATAGTCACCCCTGACTGTAGGAAGTGCAGAAATCGACCTAGCTGAAATTCCTCCGTTGGGGCCTTCCTGGCCTCACAGCACGCAACATATTTCCACCATATGCGGTGATAATGGTTTGCGCTCACTTCTTTCCTAGCTTTAATTAGCGTAGGGATAACTTCCTCCGGAATGCCCTTTTCTTCAGGATCCGGCGTTCAACCGCCATGCCGTCAAACGCAGCCGCGGTACGTCTTGGAACAGACAGGCCACCTGCTGCAGCAGGTCCTGTCTGAGCGGCAGAGGCCATGGGTCCTCTGAGATCATTTCTTGGAGTTCTGGGTACCAAGCTCTTCTTGGCCAATCCGGAACAATGAGTATAGTTCTTACTCCTCTCCTTCTGATTATTCTCATTACCCTGGGTATGAGAGGCAGAGAAGGGAACACATACACCGACTGGTACACCCACGGTGTTACCAGAGCGTCCACAGCTATCGCCTGAGGGTCCCTTGACCTGGCGCAATATCTTTTTAGCTTTTTGTTGAGGCGGGACGCCATCATGTCCACCTGTGGCCTTTCCCAACGGTGTACAATCATTTGGAAGACTTCTGGATGAAGTCCCCACTCTCCCGGGTGGAGGTCGTGTCTGCTGAGAAAGTCTGCTTCCCAGTTGTCCACTCCGGGAATGAACACTGCTGACAGTGCTAACACATGATTTTCCGCCCATCGGAGAATCCTTGTGGCTTCTGCCATCGCCATCCTGCTTCTTGTGCCGCCCTGTCGGTTTACATGAGCGACCGCCGTGATGTTGTCTGACTGGATCAGCACCAGCCGGTGTTGAAGCAGGGGTCTAGCCTGACTTAGGGCATTGTAAATGGCCCTTAGTTCCAGAATATTTATGTGTAGGGAAGACTCCTGACTTGTCCATAGTCCTTTGAAGTTTCTTCCCTGTGTGACTGCCCCCCAGCCTCGAAGGCTGGCATCCGTGGTCACCAGTACCCAGTCCTGTATGCCGAATCTGCGGCCCTCTAGAAGATGAGCACTCTGCAGCCACCACAACAGCGACACCCTGGCCCTTGGAGACAGGGTTATCCGCCGATGCATCTGAAGATGCGACCCGGACCACTTGTCCAACAGATCCCACTGGAAGACCCTTGCATGGAACCTGCCGAATGGAATTTCTTCGTAAGAAGCTACCATCTTTCCCAGGGCTCACGTGCATTGATGCACCGACACCTGTATTTGTATTAGGAGGTCGCTGTCTAGAGACGACAACTCCTTGGACTCTCCTCTGGGAGAAACCCTTTTTTCTTGTTCTGTGTCCAGAACCATACCCAGGAACAGTAGACGCGTCGTAGGAACCAGCTGCGACTTTGGAATATTCAGAATCCAGCCGTGCTGTTGTAGCACTTCCCGAGATAGTGCTACTCCGACGAACTGCTCCCTGGACCTCGCCTTTATAAGGAGCTCGTCCAAGTACGGGATAATTATTTCGGCCATTACCTTGGTAAATACCCTCGGTGCCGGGGACAGACCAACGGCAACGTCTGGAATTGGTAATGACAAACCTGTACCACAATTTTGAGGTACTCCTGGTGAGGACGGTAAATAGGGACATGCAGGTAAGCATCCTTGATGTCCAGTGATACCATGAAATTCTCCAGGCTTGCAATAATCGCCCTGAGCGATTCAATTTTGAACTTGAACCTTCGTATATAAGTGTTCAAGGAGTTCAATTTTAGAATGGGTCTCACCGAACAGTCTGGTTTCGGTACCACAAACATTTTGGAATAGTAACCCCGGCCTTGTTGAAGGAGGGGTACCTTGATTTCACCTGCTGGAAGTACAGCTTGTGAATTGCCGCCAGTACTACCTCCCTTTCTCCGAGGGCAGCAGGCAAGGCTGATGTGAGGTAACGGCGAGGGGGAGTCGCCTCGAACTCCTGCTTGTATCCCTGTGATACTACTTGCAGAACCTAGGGATCCACCTGTGGGCAAGCCCACTGGTCCCTGAAGTTCCAGAGACGCGCCCCCACCGCACCTGTCTCCACCTGTGGAGCCCCAGCGTCATGCGGTGGACTCAGAGGAAGCGGGGGAAGATTTTTGATCCTGGGAACTGGCTGTCTGGTGCAGCTTTTTCCTTCTTCCCTTGTCTCTGTGCAGAAAGGAAGCGCCTTTGACCCGCTTGCTTTACTGGAGCCGAAAGGACTGTACCTGAAAATACGGTGCTTTCTTAGGCTGTGAGGAAACCTGAGGTAAAAAATTTTCTTCCCAGCTGTTGCTGTGGATACGAGGTCCCAGAGACCATCCCCAAACAAATCCTCACCCTTATAAGGCAGAATCTCCATGTGCCTTTTAAAGACAGCATCACCTGTCCACTGCCGGGTCTCTAATACCCTCCTGGCAGAATGGACATTGCCTTAATTCTGGATGCCAGCCGGCAAATATCCCTCTGTGCATCCCTCATATATAAGACGACGTCTTTAATATGCTCTATGTTAGCAAATTATTATCTCTGTCTAGGGTATTAATATTGACAGGGTATCAGACCACGCTGCAGCAGCACTATTCATGCTGAGGCAATTGCAGGTCTCAGTATAGTACCTGAGTGTGTATATACAGACTTCAGGATAGCCTCCTGCTTTTTATCAGCAGGCTCCTTCAAAGTGGCCATATCCTAAGACGGCAGTGCCACCTTTTTTGACAAACGTGTGAGCGCCTTATCCACCCTAGGGGACATCTCCCAACGTGACCTATCCTCTGGCGGGAAAGGGTACGCCATCAGTAACTTTTTAGAAATTACCAGTTTCTTATCGGGGGAACCCACGCTTCTTTACACACTTCATTCACTTATCTGATGGGGGAACAAAACACTGGCTGCTTTTTCTCCCCAAACATAAAACCCCTTTTATGTGGTACTTGGGTTCAGGTCAGAAATGTGTAACACAGTGGATTGTGTATATGTCTCAATCTCGTCGACACTGGAGTCAGACTCCGTGTCGACATCTGTGTCTGCCATCTGAGGTAACGGGCGTTTTTTGAGCCCCTGATGGCCTTTGAGACGCCTGGGCAGGCGCGGGCTGAGAAGCCGGCTGTCCCACAGCTGTTACGTCATCCAGCCTTTTATGTAAGGAGTTGACATTGTCGGTTTATACCTTCCACCAGGGACGTGCAGTCAGGGGAGGCAGGGGAGGCAGTGCCTCCCCTGTGATTAATTAGTAAAATAATAGATTAATTAGTAAAAGAATACATAGAAGATACTTATGACACATATTCTATGTCATAAGTATCTTCCTTATGTAATGGCATATTTTTTGGGGGGTGAAATTACTTTGGGAGGCACTGTTAGCAGTGCCTCCCATACAGAATAGGAACGGGGAGAGAGCGGGGGGCGGAGCCTAGCATCGGGCTGTAAAAGCCCATTGAAATACAATGGCAAAGCGGCACTGAAAAAAGTGCCTCGCTGACAGGGACACCACCCCCATGTCAGCGAGGCAGCTGTGATTGGACTGCGGATCCAGCACTGGATCCGCTGTCCAATCACCAAGACGCGACGGGAGGCAGAAGTTGGGAGGGGAGCAGCAGCAGCGGTGGGTCTGCAGTGACTGCTGCTCTCCCCTGTTATGCTCCGCTGGCCCCGTCCCCCCCTCCCGCACACAGGCACCTGACAGCTGCCAGAGTCCGGCGGCTCCGTCCTCCCCTCCTGCTGACTGCTTGTACTGTGTGCGGCTCTCTCCGGGCGGCTGGTCCGTCCGCAGACAACAGCAGCAGGTATGTGTTTTCTCTCTCTCTCTCTCTCTCTCTCTCTTTCCCCCCTCTGTAACTCCTTATTTTCATTCACTTTTACAGGTCCCACTGTTGGATTCTACTGGACAAGTGGACGTGATTCTCGGCGTGGTGTGTAGGTAAGTAATCTCTAATTTTTACAGGTCCGCTATAGGATTCTACTGGACAAGTGGACGTGATTCTCGGCGTGGGATGTAGATAAGTATGTGTGAGTGTGTACGTGTGTTATAATAAAATTTTACTTTCACGGTGTGTGTGCTGTGTTTTTATTTGGGTATTTTTGTTGTTGTAGAACTACAAGTACCAGCGAGCCCGTTATTTCCCCGAATGCTGGTACTTGAGGTTCTCCAAGTACCAGCAAGCGTGGGAGGCTTTCTGGGCCTTGTAGTTCCACGACAAAAAACAATATTCTTTTTTTAACACTCATGACTATCAGCCTGGCACCCACCGCCCAGGGGTGCTGGGGACAGCCTCGGGCTTCACCCCTGGCCCTTGGGTGCCTGGAGGGGGGGGAACCCTTGATTTAAGGGGTCCCCACTCCTCCAGGGAACCCCGGCCAGGGGTGACTAGTTGGGGGGGTAATGCCACGGCCGCAGGGACCTACGTAAATGTGTCCCCCGGCTGTGGCATTATGTCCCTGGCTAGTGGAGCCCGGTGCTGGTTTTAAAAATACGGGGGACCCCTACATCTTTTGTCCCCCGTATTTTTGGAACCAGGACCGGACTAAGAGCCAGATGCTGGTTGTCTAAATACGGGGAACCCCTGTCCAATTTTCCCCCAGTATTTAAACAACCAGGACCGGCTCAAAGAGCCCGAGGCTGGTTATACTTAGGAGGGGGGACCTCACGCATTTTTTTTTTTTACATTTTTTAACCCATTCAGACCCTTCTCCATTAAGTTAATGGAAGCCCTGGACAACAGAATTGCAGTTATGTCCTCCTCCCACTCCCTTCCCAGTACCAAACACTCATTTTTTTTCTATAAAAATGTACAATATATCACAAGTATGAGAGGCAGGCAGCGGGCATTGGCGGCATCGGAGTGAGATGCAAATTAGTGGCGGAGGGATGGGTCAGTTTATGGTGGCCGAGTTTGTAAGCCGGTGGCGGTGGCAGCGGGCATCGACTCAGGGGCAGTAGCGGGCATTGGCTCGGTGGCGGTAGAGGTCATCGGCAGATTCGGCGGACATTATGGCTGTAGTGCCTCACCAGCCACTGACCTCACCGCACGCCACTGCCTTCCACCTATCCATCCACTCTGATGTCGGCCCCACAGGGGGCGACATCCCATTTATCGGCCTCTGCTCCGCCTCCACGTAACCTTCCTCATCCAACATGTCGACACAGCCGTACCGACACACCGCACACACACAGGGAATGCTCTGACTGAGGACAGGACCCCACAAAGTCCTTTGGGGAGACAGAGAGAGAGTATGCCAGCACACACCAGAGCGCTATATAATGCAGGGATTAACACTATAACTGAGTGATTTTTCCCCCCAATAGCTGCTTGTATACACATATTGCGCCTAAATTTAGTGCCCCCCCTCTCTTTTTAACCCTTTGAGCCTGAAAACTACAGGGGAGAGCCTGGGGAGCTGTCTTCCAGCTGCACTGTGAAGAAAAAATGGCGCCAGTGTGCTGAGGGAGTTAGCCCCACCCCTTTTTTGGCAGACTTTTCTCCCGCTTTTTTCAGGAATTCTGGCAGGGGTAATTTATCACATATATAGCCCTGGGACTATATATTGTGATGATTTGCCAGCCAAGGTGTTTATATTGCTGCTCAGGGCGCCCCCCCCCAGCGCCCTGCACCCATCAGTGACCGGAGTGTGAGGTGTGCATGAGGAGCAATGGCGCACAGCTGCAGTGCTGTGCGCTACCTTGTTGAAGACCGAGGTCTTCTGCCGCCGATTTTCCGGACCACTTCTTGTTTCTGGCTCTGTAAGGGGGACGGCGGCGCGGCTCCGGGACCGAACGATCGAGGTCGGGTCCTGTGTTCGATCCCTCTGGAGCTAATGGTGTCCAGTAGCCTAAGAAGCCCAAGCTACCACCAGTCAGGTAGGTTCGCTTCTTCTGCCCTTAGTCCCTCGCTGCAGTGAGTGTTGCCAGCAGATCTCACTGTAAAATAAAAAACCTAAAATATACTTTCTTTCTAGGAGCTCAGGAGAGCCCCTAGTGTGCATCCAGCTCAGCCGGGCACAAGATTCTAACTGAGGTCTGGAGGAGGGTCATAGTGGGAGGAGCCAGTGCACACCAAGTAGTCCTAAAGCTTTCTTTAGTTGTGCCCAGTCTCCTGCGGAGCCGCTATTCCCCATGGTCCTTACGGAGTCCCAGCATCCACTTAGGACATCAGAGAAATAGTGTTTTGCACAAAAGTTTCTTCATGCTTTATGTAAAATGTTTAATGTCTTAGGAGTATATTCAATTGAAGTCGGATCCATTCAGACATGCATTTGTCGGAGTGGATCCAACAACCCCTATTCAAATCTCATCTCAATTTGACTTTTTCAAGTCGAATTGAGAAAAGGGACCCAGAGGAGGAGAGAGAGGGGGGGGGGAGCCGCGGGGAGACCTGCAGGGGACAGCCGCCGGCAGACGCAGGAGATCAGCGCAACAGGAGGATGTCACACAGCTGCCCGACCTCACGGCAGTGTCCACCCGGCTACAGCAAGCATGATCTCACTTGCTGAAGCCGGGTGGAAGCTGCCGTGAGCGGCGTGGCATCCTGCTGCAGCGTTGTGCTGTAGCGCTGATCTCCCCTGGCTACCCGCGGCTTGATCACACATTGATTGCATAATGCTCATTTTGTTACACTCTAAAAAAAGCACACATATCTAGGTACATACCCAGCAGCCATCCGCCTGGCATTTGTCCAGCTTCAAATTTATCAAAGAGGGATGACTGACGGAGAATGAAGGAATCATGGCAGCCGCCAGGGTAACCCGCAACAACACTCATTATTTTAAGGTTTGCATCACAAACCACCTGGACATTAGTGGAGTGATCAAGAAGTCTATTAGTATAAAATATACCGTCTGCCCCTAGGTGGTCTCAGCTCAACGTGTGTGCAGTCTATGGCACCCAGCACATTGGGCATGCCAGCAAGCCCATAGAAAGCTACCCTGACTGCATGCCACCGAGACTCCTGGGTAGGGAAGCAGATAGAGGCATCTATGTGGGGTTGCAATGCATCCAACACCTGTGTGTACATTAGAAAAAATAAGGTGAGTGACATGAGCCCTAACAACAACAACAACAACAACAACAACGACTGTATAATGTAACATTACACATAAAATACTTTGACAGAGAGCAGTATGTCATACTTACCTACTCTCCCAGAAGCTGCGAGAGACTCCCGTTTTTTGGGGTAGCCCCCTGCACCCCTGGAAGAGTGGGCAGGTTTCCTGCATCCTGCTCGCACCCTAGTGATGCGAGCAGGATGGAGAGATAACCTCCCGCATTCGCGGGTCCGTTGGGTGGAGAAGGGGTTAAAATGACGCAAATCGCGTCATTTTAGCCACGCCCCCTTCCAGCGGACCCGCAAATGGCGGCATTTCCCGATGCGGGGGCGGGGCTTAGTGATGTCACAGTCCGCCCCCGCCCCCCGAAGACACCTGCAGCGTCTCCTCTCCGGGCTTCTCCCGAAGAGGAGACTTACAATGTAGGTAAGTATGGAGTATGTATGTTATACCTCACCTGAGGTATTGGTCACTCTTTCATACTGTATATACAGTTGTTACAGAATATTTGCAGGTGTTTTCGTGACATGATGTGTCATTCATCTGATGCACTATGTTTCCTTGGCCGACCACTGCGTCTACAGTCCTCAGCGTTGCCCGTTTCTTTGTGCTTTAATGCGGAGAAATACAGGTAGGAACTTATTCATCGTGCAGTACCATCAGGTAGGCGTCTGATTGGCTCCAGATTTATTCTGCAGTAGAGCAATGCCCCAAACATACAGAAATGTCATTAAGAACTATCTTCAGCATAAAGAAGAACAAGGAGTCCTGGAAGTGATGATATGGCTCCCTGATCTAAACATCATTGAGTCTGTCTGGGATTACATGAGAAGACAGAAGGATTTGAGCAAGTCTACATCCACAGAAGATATGTGGTTAGTTCTCCAAGGTGTTTGGAACAATCTTCCTGCTGAGTTCCTTCAAAAACTGTGTGCAAGTGTACCTAGAAGATTTGATGCTCTTTTGAAGGGAGGAGGCTAGTGAGGAGGAGGGTGAGGTTGCTGCTGCGGCCTCTGATAGTGACAGTGATGGTGCTGCAGCTCTGCAGCCACGCACCACTACAAAGACGGGCTGCAATATGAAATTCAGTTAAGCTGAGAATGTGGCTTTGGTGCGTGAGCTGATGCGCCATCATCGCCAGCTGTTTGCCCGTGATGCAGCAAAGGTCCCATCTTGCAGGAAAAGTGTACTGTGGGGTAAAGTGGTTGCGGCAGTGAACAGCGAGGGTGTGGTGAAGCGGACCGAAGACACATGTCGCAAGAGGTTTTACGTCATCAAGCGCCGTGTCAAGGCAAAATCTGCGAGACAAACCGGGGGAGGCCATCCCTTTATTGCGCCCTATCGGGAGTGGGAGGAGCCTGTGCAGAGCCCAATTCCTCCAGGAGTGGTCAGGGTGACTTATGTCCGTGATTCGGATCGTCCTAGGCAGGATGGTGAGTTTACATTTGTGTTTATTGTGCATTTACATATGTGCTTTTGCCTTAGAACAGGCATGTCCAAACTGCGGCCCTCCAGCTGTTGTGAAACTACATATCTCAGCATGCCCTGACACAGTTTTGCTGTCAGTGAATGCTAAAGCTGTGTCAGGGTATGCTGGGATGTGTAGTTTCTCAACAGCTGGAGGGCCACAGTTTGGACATGCCTGCCTTAGAATAAAAAACATCTTCTATTTAGTGTTTAGCTGAGTGGTTTTCACCAGATGTATGTGTGGTTACGAGTTGTTATTGTTGTACCTACCCATATTGTTTGTTCATTTTTTTTTTTTAATACTTTCTCTGACGTCCTAGTGGATGCTGGGGACTCCGTAAGGACCATGGGGAATAGCGGCTCCGCAGGAGACTGGGCACAAAAGTAAAGCTTTAGAACTACCTGGTGTGCACTGGCTCCTCCCCCTATGACCCTCCTCCAAGCCTCCGTTAGATTTTTGTGCCCGAACGAGAAGGGTGCACACTAGGTGGCTCTCCTGAGCTGCTTAATGAAAAGTTTAGTTTTAGGTTTTTTATGTTCAGTGAGACCTGCTGGCAACAGGCTCACTGCATCGAGGGACTAAGGGGAGAAGAAGCGAACTCACCTGCGTGCAGAGTGGATTGGGCTTCTTAGGCTACTGGACATTAGCTCCAGAGGGACGATCACAGGCCCAGCCATGGATGGGTCCCAGAGCCGCGCCGCCGGCCCCCTTACAGAGCCAGAAGACTGAAGAGGTCCGGAAAATCGGCGGCAGAAGACGTCCTGTCTTCAATAAGGTAGCGCACAGCACCGCAGCTGTGCGCCATTGCTCTCAGCACACTTCAGACTCCGGTCACTGAGGGTGCAGGGCGCTGGGGGGGGGGGGGCGCCCTGAGACGCAATAAAAACACCTTGGATGGCAAAAAATGCATCACATATAGCTCCTGGGCTATATGGATGAATTTAACCCCTGCCAGAATACACAGAAAAACGGGAGATAAGGCCGCCGAGAAGGGGGCGGAGCCTATCTCCTCAGCACACTGGCGCCATTTTCCCTCACAGCTCCGTTGGAGGGAAGCTCCCTGGCTCTCCCCTGCAGTCACTACACTACAGAAAGGGTTAAAAAAAAAGAGAGGGGGGCACTAATTACGCGCAGTATTAAAAATACAGCAGCTATAAGGGGAAAAACACTTATATAAGGTTATCCCTGTATATATATATAGCGCTCTGGTGTGTGCTGGCAAACTCTCCCTCTGTCTCCCCAAAGGGCTAGTGGGGTCCTGTCCTCTATCAGAGCATTCCCTCTGTGTGTGCTGTGTGTCGGTACGTTTGTGTCGACATGTATGAGGAGAAAAATGATGTGGAGACGGAGCAGATTGCCTGTAATAGTGATGTCACCCCCTAGGGGGTCGACACCTGAGTGGATGAACTGTTGGAAGGAATTACGTGACAGTGTCAGCTCTGTATAAAAGACAGTGGTTGACATGAGACAGCCGGCTACTCAGCTTGTGCCTGTCCAGACGTCTCATAGGCCGTCAGGGGCTCTAAAGCGCCCGTTACCTCAGATGGCAGATATAGACGCCGACACGGATACTGACTCCAGTGTCGACGGTGAAGAGACAAATGTGACTTCCAGTAGGGCCACACGTTACATGATTGAGGCAATGAAAAATGTTTTACACATTTCTGATAATACGAGTACCACCAAAAAGGGGTATTATGTTCGGTGAGGAAAAACTACCTGTAGTTTTCCTGAATCTGAGAAATTAAATGAGGTGTGTGATGATGCGTGGGTTTCCCCCGATAACTGATAATTTCTAAAATGTTATTGGCATTATATCCTTTCCCGCCAGAGGTTAGGGTGCGTTGGGAAACACCTCCTAGGGTGGATAAAGCGCTCACACGCTTGTAAGAACAAGGGCTCTACCCTCTCCTGAGATGGCCGCCCTTAAGGATCCTGCTGATAGAAAGCAGGAGGGTATCCTAAAATGTATTTACACACATACTGGTGTTATACTGCGACCAGCAATCGCCTCAGCCTGGATGTGCAGTGCTGGGTTGGCGTGGTCGGATTCCCTGACTGAAAATATGGATACCCTAGATAGGGACAGTATATTATTGCCTATAGAGCATTTAAAAGATGCATTTCTATATATGCGTGATGCACAGCGGAATATTTGCCGACTGGCATCAAATCTAAGTGCGTTGTCCATTTCTGCCAGTAGAGGGTTATGGACACGACAGTGGTCAGGTGATGCGGATTCCAAACGGCATTTGGAAGTATTGCCTTATTAAGGGGAGGAGTTATTTGGGGGTCGGTCTTTCAGACCTGGTGGCCACGGCAACAGCTGGGAAATCCACGTTTGTACCCCAGGTCGCCTCTCAACATAAGAAGACGCCGTATTATCAGGCGCAGTCTTTTCGTGGGCAAGCGGGCAAAAGGTTCCTCATTTCTGCCCCGTGACAGAGGGAGAGGAAAAAGGCTGCAGAAATCAGCCAGTTCCCAGGAACAGAAGCCCTCTCCCGCCTCTGCCAAGCCCTCAGTATGACGCTGGGGCTTTACAAGCAGAATCAGGCACGGTGGGGGCCCGTCTCAATGAATTTCAGCGCGCAGTGGGCTCACTCGCAAGTAGACCCCTGGATCCTTCAGGTGATATCTCAGGGGTACAAATTGGAATTTGAGACGTCTCCCGCTCGCCGTTTCCTAAAGTCGGCTTTACCGATGTCTCCTTCTGACAGGGAGGCAGTTTTGGAAGCCATTCACAAGCTGTATTCCCAGCAGGTGATAATCAAGGTACCCCTCCTGCAACAGGGAACGCGGTATTATTCCACACTGTTGTGGTACCGAAGCCGGATGGCTCGGTGAGACCGATTCTAAATCTAAAATCTTGAACACTTACATACGGAGGTTCAAATTCAAGATTGAGTCACTCAGAGCAGTGATTGCGAACCTGGAAGAAGGGGACTACATGATGTCTCGGGACATCAAGGATGCTTACCTTCATGTCCCAATTTACCCTTCTCACCAAGGGTACCTCAGGTTTATGGTACAGAACTGTCACTATCAGTTTCAGACGCTGCCGTATGGATGGTCCACGGCACCCCAGGTCTTTACCAAGGTAATGGCCGAAATGATGATACTCCTTCGAAGGAAGGGAATTTTAGTTATCCCTTACTTGGACGATTCCCTGATAAGGGTAAGATCCAGGGAACAGTTGGAGGTCTGTGTAGCACTATCTCAGGTAGTGTTGCGGCAGCACGATTGGATTCTCAATATTCCAAAATCGCAGCTGATTCCGACGACTCGTCGTCTGTTCCTAGGAATGATCCTGGACACAGTCCAGAAAAAGGTGTTTCTCCCGGAGGAGAAAGTCAGGGAGTTATCCGAGCTAGTCGGGAACCTCCTATAACCGAGCCAAGTCTCAGTACATCAATGAAAGAAAAATGGTGGCTTCCTACGAAGCAATCCCATTCGGCAGATTCCACGCAAGAACTTTCCAGTGGGACCTGCTGGACAAATGGTCCGGGTCGCATCTTCAGATGCATCAGCGGATAACCCTATCACCAAGCACAAGGGTGTCTCTCCTGTGGTTGTTGCAGAGTGCTCATCTTCTAGAGGGCCGCAGATTCGACATTCAGGACTGGGTCCTGGTGACCACGGATGCCAGCCTGCGAGGCTGGGGAGCAGTCACACAGGGAAGGAATTTCCAGAGCTTAGGGTCAAGCCTGGAGACATCACTTCACATAAATATCCTGAAGCTAAGGGCCATTTACAATGCTCTAAGCTCAGCAAGACCTCTGCTTCAAGGTCAGCCGGTGTTGATCCAGTCGGACAACATCACGGCAGTCACCCACGTAAACAGACAGGGTGACACAAGAAGCAGGAGGGCAATGGCAGAAGCTGCAAGGATTCTTCGCTGGGCGGAAAATCATGTGATAGCACTGTCAGCAAGTGGGGACTTCACCCAGAAGTCTTCCACATGTTTATAAAACTCGACAAGTATTGCGCCGGGTCAAGGGACCCTCCGGCAATAGCTGTAGACGCTCTGGTAACACAGTGGGTGTACCAGTGAGTGTATGTGTTCCCTCCTCTGCCTCTCATACCCAAGGTACTGAGAATTATAAGATGGAGAGGAGTAAGCACTATATTCGGGCTCCGGATTGGCCAAGAAGGACTTGGTAACCGGAACTTCAAGAGATGCTCACGGAGGATCCGTGGCCTCTACCTCTAAGAAGGGACCTGCTCCAGCAAGGACCCTGTCTGTTCCAAGACTTACCGCGACTGCGTTTGACGGCATGGCGGTTGAACGCCGGATCCTGAAGGAGAAAGGCATTCCGGATGAAGTCATTCCTATCCTGATCAAAGCCAGGAAAGATATAACCGCAAAACATTATCACCGCATTTGGCGAAAAGATGTTGCGTGGTGCGAGGCCAGTAAGGCCCCGACGGAGGAATTTTCAACTAGGTCGATTCCTATATTTCCTGCAAACAGGTGTGTCTATGGGCCTGAAATGGGGGTCCATTAAGGTTCAAATTTCGGCCCTGTCAATTTTCTTCCAAAAAGAACTAGCTTCAGTCCCTGAAGTTCAGACGTTTGTGAAAGGGGTACTGTATATACAGCCTCCTTTTGTGCCTCCAGTGGCACCTTGGGATCTAAATGTAGTTTTTGGGTTCCAAAAGTCACATTGGTTTGAACCACTTAAATATGTGGAGTTAAAATATCTCACATGGAAAGTGGTCATGCTGTTGGCCCTGGCCTGGGCCAGGTGCGTGTCAGAATTGGCGGCTTTATCCTGTAAAAGCCCTCATCTGATTTTCCATTCGGACAGGGCGGAATTGAGGACTTGTCCTCAGTTTCTCCCTAAGGTGGTTTTCAGCGTTTCACCTGAATCAACCTATTGTGGTGCCTGCGGCTACTAGGGACTTGGAGGACTCCAAGTTGCTAGACGTTGTCAGGGCCCTGGAAATATAGGTTTCCAGGACGGCTGGAGTCAGAAAATCTGACTCGTTGTTTATTCTGTATGCACCCAACAAGCTGGGTGCTCCTGCTTCTAAGCAGACTATTGCTCGTTGGATTTGTAGTACAATTCAGCTTGCACATTCTGTGGCAGGCCTGCCACAGACAAAATCTGTAAAAGCCCATTCCACAAGGAAGGTGGGCTCATCTTGGGCGGCTGCCCGAGGGGTCTCGGCTTTACAACTTTGCCGAGCAGCTACTTGGTCAGGAGCAAATACGTTTGTAAAATTCTACAAATTTGATACCCTGGCTGAGGAGGACCTGGAGTTCTCTCATTTGGTGCTGCAGAGTCATCCGCACTCTCCCGCCCGTTTGGGAGCTTTGGTATAATCCCCATGGTCCTTACGGAGTCCCCAGCATCCACTAGGACGTCAGAGAAAATAAGAATTTACTTACCGATAATTCTATTTCTCGTAGTCCGTAGTGGATGCTGGGCGCCCATCCCAAGTGCGGATTGTCTGCAATACTGGTACATAGTTATTGTTACCAAAAAAATCGGGTTATTGCTGTAGTGAGCCATCTTTTCTAGAGGCTCCTCTGTTATGCTGTTAACTGGGTTTAGATCACAAGTTATATGGTGTGATTGGTGTGGCTGGTATGAGTCTTACCCGGGATTCAAAATCCTTCCTTATTGTGTACGCTCGTCCGGGCACAGTATCCTAACTGAGGCTTGGAGGAGGGTCATAGGGGGAGGAGCCAGTGCACACCAGGTAGTTCTAAAGCTTTACTTTTGTGCCCAGTCTCCTGCGGAGCCGCTATTCCCCATGGTCCTTACGGAGTCCCCAGCATCCACTACGGACTACGAGAAATAGAATTATCGGTAAGTAAATTCTTATTTTTTGGAAGTGTGAATAACATTACTGCCTTTGATTGTTTATGTAGAATGCAAAAGTGTTTTTATAGGCTGTTATTTGGTGTGGTTTATGGGGCACAGGATATTTATCGTAGCATAGTAAATGTGTTTGTTACAGTGAAATGTTTCAGTTGAATTTGAGTAATTTGTGTGGAGTATTTTTTAATTATGTATTTATTTATTGTTTGTTGTTTGTTGTTTTTGTGGTGCTATGAATGTGGGAACACATGTTTTGTATTTGTACAAGTTGAATTTGTACCTTTTAATGAAAATTTATTTTTTTTAGTTGCTAACTTTGGTTCAAATAAGTAAATTGGTCCGTTGCTTAGGTTTTGTAGTTAGCTTGTTTGTGTATGGCAAACTATATTTGTCTAATGTATGTTGCATTTGTAATGTATTGTGTTAGTGTAGAATAGATGAATATTATGTGATACAATTCCATGGTTCTATATTTCGTATTTTGGCAGTGACAACTAAGCACCTGGTCCTATGTTTCTGGCTTTTGGGTATTGTTTTTTTCTAGGCCTAGCCGCACACAATATAGACAGCAAGAAATGTAGCGGAGTTGGTGTGCAAATGTGTGCTTTCGGTTTTCTGTATAAAAATATGTTGTTTCCGGTTTAATTTATTTATTTATTTAAGCAATATTATGTTAACAAACAAACAAACAATTTTTCACAGTGCATAAAAAACCCACCACAGGCAGGACTCCAACCACACAGGCACAAGCTGCCAATGCAGGTACAGCATACTTTGTTGCACATATGAGTCCAAAAGAACATCCAAAACATTAAAGTTGTTTTGTATCCATAGGAACATCCACATCGCAACACATTAGGCAAAGGCACCATTCTGCCACACGAAAGCAAAGGCCTCACAAGAGTCACCGTCCGGCTGTCCCAACACAATCCGCATCTCCGCCACATCTCGGTTGTGACGTCACAGCCACCAGTTGACATTTTGGACAGTCCGCCAGCACAGGACCCACACTCCCCTCAGCTGCCTGGTGAATAGAAACATACTTACACAGTAACTTTTACACCAAATTAGCGAAGAATAATAACACAATAATCCTCGTAAGGATCTACACCAGCAACCACATGGCTTGCAAATGTTAGGGGTTACCACCTCTAAAATAAAAAATGTGTGTACACTTGAGCCACACAGTAGTTTGGTGCTTGCAAAAGTAATCAAAGTATAGTTGAAAGTTTATCCAGATTACCATCCTTTGGCAATGGTGACTGGATACATATTTACATGTAGGCCCTCATTCCGAGTTGTTCGCTCGCAAGCTGCTTTTAGCAGCTTTGCACACGCTAAGCCGCCCCCTACTGGGAGTGAATCTTAGCTTATCAAAATTGTGAACGAAAGATTAGCAAAATTGCGAATAGACACTTCTTAGCAGTTTCTGAGTAGCTCCAGACTTACTCGGTAACTGCGATCAGTTCAGTCAGTTTCGTTCCTGGTTTGACGTCACAAACACACCCAGCGTTCGGCCAGACACTCCTCCGTTTCTCCAGCTACTCCCGCGTTTTTCCCAGAAACTGTAGCGTTTTTTCGCACACACCCATAAAACGGCCAATTTCCGCCCAGAAACACCCACTTCCTGTCAATCACATTACGATCACCAGTACAAAGAAAAAACCTCGCAATGCCGTGAGTAAAATACCTAACTGCATAGCAAATGTACTTGGCGCAGTCGCACTGCGGACATTGCGCATGCGCATTAGCGACTAATCGCTCCATTGCGACAAAAAAATAACGAGCGAACAACTCGGAATGACCACCGTAATGTGTTGAGCTGGTATTACATTCATATGCGTTTCCCAACCAAGCCAAATAAAGGGGGTCATTCCGAGTTGATTGGTCGCTAGCTGTTTTTAGCAGCCGTGCAAACGCTAAGCCGCCGCCCACTGGGAGTGTATTTTAGCCTAGCAGAAGTGCGAACGAAAGAATCGCAGAGAGACTACAAAAAAAATTATTAATTGTGCAGTTTCAGAGTAGCTCCAGACCTACTCAGCGCTTGAGATCACTTCAGACTGTTTAGTTCTGGATTTGACATCACAAACACACCCTGCGTTCGGCCAGCCACGCCTGCGTTTTTCCGGGCACGCCTGCGTTTTCGCTCACTCCCTGAAAACAGTCAGTTGACACTCATAAACGCCCACTTCCTGTCAATCACTATGCGGCCAGCACAGCGACTGAAAAGCTTCGCTAGACCTTGTGTGAAACGACTTTGGCCGTTGTGAAAGTACGTCGCGCGTGCGCATTGCACCACATACGCAGAAGTGCCGTTTTTTGCATCATCCCTGCGTAGAGAACATTTTCAGCTAGCGATCAACTCGGAATGACCCCCATGTTTTTTGCTTATATAAATGTTTATCTGTGTTTGATCAGTAAGCTGTGTCTTTCTATTCGTGTTTGTTTTGTGTTTGGCAAATTACAAAACATTTAAAAAAAAAAAAAAACACACACATTGGCCTTGCATTAACACACAATTAGTATTGTAAACGGCAAACAAATAAAGAAACAAAAAAAAAAAAAATCATGCATGTTCTAGACAAAACTATAAAGAAACATAACAAAAATGTGTAACGTTACTAAAATGATGTACCATTTAACCACATATAGATGCTGACAGCATGCCCCCGGATACCCAGCCGGACACAGATATAGAGGATACGTTTATCCTACAACTCCAGCCAATAGACAACCCAACCCACCACGCCACCTGTGAGTACGCCTCCACCACAAAGTTCACCTGCACCACAAATGAGCCCAACTACACCACAGGCTCTAACACAGGATCAGGCATTTTGGGACAGGTGGGCAAACCAGCAGGAAAATAATCTGGAGTGTCTCCGCAGACAGCCAATTTCTTGCAAGCATACCACATCACCTTCCAAGATCAAGTAGAAATAGCAGCCGACTAAATGTTCAAGTCAGCCGCATGGCTAATACTATGGAACAAATGTGTGCTGACAACATCCTAATGATTAATAGTTTCCAAAGAATCATGGATGAGCAACACCGCCAACAACAAAATTTCATACACATTCAAAATAATCAAATGATTACGGAAAGCCTAAGCCGCATCATCGACAAACCGCAGCAACCATCCAACTCTGACTAACCTCAGGCAGAACATTAGTTTGCTCCAAACGCAACAAAGCACCAGCTCAGGCACCACTTTGCCCAACATGACCCCAGTAAGGAGGTCAAGCCAAGCATGCACAAACGTGCCTGGCCAAGCCTCTGCAGGCTCCAAAGTTCCCCCACCCCCCCAAAAAAAAATAAACCCCTCTGCAGATGCAAACTGTTTATGTTTTGAAAACACTGTCTTTTGCAGTGTATGATGTACACTGAAATAGTGTTTTGCACAAAAGTTTCATCATGCTTTATGTAAAATGTTTAAAGTCTTAGGAGTATATTTAATTGAAGTCGGATCCATTCAGACATGCATTTGTCGGAGTGGATCCGACAACCCCTATTCAAATCTCATCTCAATTTGACTTTTTCAAGTCGAATTGAGAAAAGGGACCCAGAGGAGGAGATAGGGGGGGGGGGGGGAGACCTGCAGGGGACAGCCGCCGGCAGACGCAGGAGATCAGCGCAACAGTAGCGCTGCAGGAGGATGTCACACAGCCGCCCGACCTCACGGCAGTGTCCACCCGGCTACAGCAAGCGTGATCTCACTTGCTGAAGCCGGGTGGAAGCTGCCGTGAGCGGCGTGGCATCCTGCTGCAGCGTTGTGCTGTAGCGCTGATCTCCCCTGGCTACCCGCGGCTTGATCACACATTGATTGCATAATGCTCATTTTGTTACTCTAAAAAAAGCACACATATCTAGTAGAGATGAGCGGGTTCGGTTTCTTTGAATCCGAACCCGCACGAACTTCACTTTTTTTTCCACGGGTCCGAGCGACTCGGATCTTCCCGCCTTGCTCGGTTAACCCGAGCGCGCCCGAACGTCATCATGACGCTGTCGGATTCTCGCGAGGCTCGGATTCTATCGCGAGACTCGGATTCTATATAAGGAGCCGCGCGTCGCCGCCATTTTCACTCGTGCATTGAGATTGATAGGGAGAGGACGTGTCTGGCGTCCTCTCCATTAGAATAGAGATAGATAGATTAGATAGAGAGAGATTGTGCAGAGTCGCAGACAGAGTTAGTTTACCACAGTCAGTGACCAGTGCAGTTGCTAGTTAACTTTTATTTAATATAATATATCCGTTCACTTCTCTCTGCTATATCCGTTCTCTGCCTGAAAAAAAAAACGATACACAGCACAGTCAGTCACACAGTGTGACTCAGTCTGTGTGCACTCAGCTCAGCCCAGTGTGCTGCACAGTCATCAATGTATAAATTAAAAGCTTATAATTAATTGTGGGGGAGACTGGGGAGCACTGCAGGTTGTTAGCAGGAGCCAGGAGTACAATTATATTAATTAACAGTGCACACTTTTGCTGCAGGAGTGGTGACCAGTGCCTGACCACCAGTATAGTATTGTTGTATACTACTAATATCTCTTTAAATATCAACCAGTCTATATTAGCAGCAGACACAGTACAGTGCGGTAGTTCACGGCTGTGGCTACCTCTGTGTCGGCACACGGCAGGCAGTCCGTCCGACCAGAATTGTATTATTTATTATTATATACCTACCACCTAACCGTGGTTTTTTTTTCATTCTTTATACCGTCATAGTGTCATCCTAATTGTTACGAGTATACTACTATCTCTTTATCAACCAGTGTACAGTGCGGTAGTTCACGGCTGTGGCTACCTCTGTGTCGGCACACGGCAGGCAGTCCGTCCGACCAGAATTGTATTATTTATTATTATATACCTACCACCTAACCATGGTTTTTTTTTCATTCTTTATACCGTCATAGTGTCATCCTAATTGTTACGAGTATACTACTATCTCTTTATCAACCAGTGTACAGTGCGGTAGTTCACGGCTGTGGCTACCTCTGTGTCGGCACACGGCAGGCAGTCCGTCCGACCAGAATTGTATTATTTATTATTATATACCTACCACCTAACCGTGGTTTTTTTTTCATTCTTTATACCGTCATAGTGTCATCCTAATTGTTACGAGTATACTACTATCTCTTTATCAACCAGTGTACAGTGCGGTAGTTCACGGCTGTGGCTACCTCTGTGTCGGCAGTCGGCAGGCAGTCCGTCCATCCATAATTGTATTATTATTATAATATATACCACCTAACCGTGGTTTTTTTTTCATTCTTTATACCGTCATAGTGTCATACTAGTTGTTACGAGTATACTACTATCTCTTTATCAACCAGTGTACAGTGCGGTAGTTCACGGCTGTGGCTACCTCTGTGTCGGCAGTCGGCAGGCAGTCCGTCCATCCATAATTGTATTATTATTATAATATATACCACCTAACCGTGGTTTTTTTTTCATTCTTTATACCGTCGTCATAGTGTCATACTAGTTGTTACGAGTATACTACTATCTCTTTATCAACCAGTGTACAGTGCGGTAGTTCACGGCTGTGGCTACCTCTGTGTCGGCAGTCGGCAGGCAGTCCGTCCATCCATAATTGTATTATTATTATAATATATACCACCTAACCGTGGTTTTTTTTTCATTCTTTATACCGTCGTCATAGTGTCATACTAGTTGTTACGAGTATACTACTATCTCTTTATCAACCAGTGTACAGTGCGGTAGTTCACGGCTGTGGCTACCTCTGTGTCGGCACTCGGCAGCCCGTCCATAATTGTATATACCACCTAACCGTGGTTTTTTTTTCTTTCTTTATACATACATACTAGTTACGAGTATACTATCTCTTTATCAACCAGTCTATATATTAGCAGCAGACACAGTACAGTGCGGTAGTTCACGGCTGTGGCTACCTCTGTGTCGGCACTCGGCAGCCCGTCCATAATTGTATACTAGTATCCAATCCATCCATCTCCATTGTTTACCTGAGGTGCCTTTTAGTTGTGCCTATTAAAATATGGAGAACAAAAATGTTGAGGTTCCAAAATTAGGGAAAGATCAAGATCCACTTCCACCTCGTGCTGAAGCTGCTGCCACTAGTCATGGCCGAGACGATGAAATGCCAGCAACGTCGTCTGCCAAGGCCGATGCCCAATGTCATAGTACAGAGCATGTCAAATCCAAAACACCAAATATCAGTAAAAAGCCTCTTTTTTTCTTTGCGTCATGTGCTGTTTGGGGAGGGTTTTTTGGAAGGGACATCCTGCGTGACACTGCAGTGCCACTCCTAGATGGGCCCGGTGTTTGTGTCGGCCACTAGGGTCGCTAATCTTACTCACACAGCTACCTCATTGCGCCTCTTTTTTTCTTTGCGTCATGTGCTGTTTGGGGAGGGTTTTTTGGAAGGGCCATCCTGCGTGACACTGCAGTGCCACTCCTAGATGGGCCCGGTGTTTGTGTCGGCCACTAGGGTCGCTAATCTTACTCACACAGCTACCTCATTGCGCCTCTTTTTTTCTTTGCGTCATGTGCTGTTTGGGGAGGGTTTTTTGGAAGGGACATCCTGCGTGACACTGCAGTGCCACTCCTAGATGGGCCCGGTGTTTGTGTCGGCCACTAGGGTCGCTAATCTTACTCACACAGCTACCTCATTGCGCCTCTTTTTTTCTTTGCGTCATGTGCTGTTTGGGGAGGGTTTTTTGGAAGGGCCATCCTGCGTGACACTGCAGTGCCACTCCTAGATGGGCCCGGTGTTTGTGTCGGCCACTAGGGTCGCTAATCTTACTCACACAGCTACCTCATTGCGCCTCTTTTTTTCTTTGCGTCATGTGCTGTTTGGGGAGGGTTTTTTGGAAGGGACATCCTGCGTGACACTGCAGTGCCACTCCTAGATGGGCCCGGTGTTTGTGTCGGCCACTAGGGTCGCTTATCTTACTCACACAGCGACCTCGGTGCAAATTTTAGGACTAAAAATAATATTGTGAGGTGTGAGGTATTCAGAATAGACTGAAAATGAGTGTAAATTATGGTTTTTGAGGTTAATAATACTTTGGGATCAAAATGACCCCCAAATTCTATGATTTAAGCTGTTTTTTAGTGTTTTTGGAAAAAAACACCCGAATCCAAAACACACCCGAATCCGACAAAAAAAATTCGGTGAGGTTTTGCCAAAACGCGTTCGAACCCAAAACACGGCCGCGGAACCGAACCCAAAACCAAAACACAAAACCCGAAAAATTTCAGGCGCTCATCTCTAATATCTAGGTACATACCCAGCAGCCATCCGCCTGGCATTTGTCCAGCTTCAAATTTATCAAAGAGGGATGACTGACGGAGGATGAGGGAATCATGGCAGCCGCCAGGGTAACCTGCAACAACACTCATTATTTTAAGGTTTGCATCACAAACCACCTGGACATTAGTGGAGTGATCAAGAAGTCTATTAGTATAAAATATACCGTCTGCCCCTAGGTGGTCTCAGCTCAACGTGTGTGCAGTCTATGGCACCCAGCACATTGGGCATGCCAGCAAGCCCATAGAAAGCTACCCTGACTGCATGCCACCGAGACTCCTGGGTAGGGAAGCAGATAGAGGCATCTATGTGGGGTTGCAATGCATCCAACACCTGTGTGTACATTAGAAAAAATAAGGTGAGTGACATGAGCCCTAACAACAACAACAACGACTGTATAATGTAACATTACACATAAAATACTTTGACAGAGAGCAGTATGTCATACTTACCTACTCTCCCAGAAGCTGCGAGAGGCTCCCGTTTTTTGGGGTAGCCCCCCGCACCCCCGGAAGAGTGGGCAGGTCTCCCGCATCCTGCTCGCACCCTAGTGATGCGAGCAGGATGGAGAGATAACCTCCCGCATTCGCGGGTCCGTCGGGTATAGAAGGGGTTAAAATGACGCAAATCGCGTCATTTTAGCCCCGCCCCCTTCCAGAAGACCCACGAATTGCGGCATTTCCCGATGCAGGGGCGGGGCTTAGTGATGTCACCGTCCAGCCCCGCCCCCCGAAGACACCTGCAGCGTCTCCTCTCCGGGCTTCTCCCGACGAGGAGACTTACAATGTAGGCAAGTATATGGAGTATGTATGTTATACCTCACCTGATTTAAGTATTTTGAAAAGCTGGACTGTGAGATTCCAATTACATCGCCAGTCACAGCCTGAAAGCTGCCAGTAGCCATAAAGTGCAACACAGCCAGGAGTTTGTGCAGGCCTGAGACAGAGCGAGAGCGTGCTGTCTCAGGGTCTAGGTCCAGTTTGACAAGGTCATACAGACGGGAAATGTTGTTTCTATGGAGCCGGAACATCTGTGTGACCTGATCATCGGACAATGCGTTTAAGTTTAAACGCCCCCTAAAAAAAACGAGGCCTGCGCAGCCTCCGCACAACCTGCTGACCATGTTCAGTTTCATGGCCCTGGCTTCTTCCAGACTGATGGAGCAGTCTCAGGAATCCCGCAGCAAATAATAAATCACTGCCACACACGGCAGCAGCCATTTCAGAGTGAGAGATTGGAATAATGTGCTTAGGCCCCTTTTAAAGGCACACAAATGCAGGTGTGATTAATGGTCAAGTAGAAACACATGTAAACATGCTTTTCAAAAGCAGGTCTATTTTTATTCCGAGTTACTTTGCGATTTGCATTTTTTCACGGTCGCAATTGCCCTTTCACGGTGGAGATTACAAATACGAATGAATCGTAAATTACCGTGTTGTATACCTAAACAGCCGTGTTTGACCGATGGTGTATTCAATCATATTTCTGAACTCTGCCGTCAAAAAAAATACGAAAGGCATCATCTCTGCCGAGATTCATGTTTGGTAAATTTCCAAGATGACACTTTGAAAAAAAAAAAACTCGGCCAAAATATACCCCCAAATATTGATTTGATTTAGATTTCTCTTCTGTTCATTCACTTTGTATTTTGTTAATTGATAAAAATAAACTATTAACACTTCTATTTTTGAAAGCATTCTTACTGTGCAGCATTTTTAACACACCTGCCTAAAATTTTTGCACAGTACTGTATGTGTCAAAAAGATGCATGTTTGCTGCTGCTGTCTTAGGAAGGATAACGGCTGCTTTATCTGCTGCACACCTAATAGTCATCACACATCACTCATCATCAGCCTAACCCAGGCATGTCCAAACTGCGGCCCTCCAGCTGTTGTGAAACTACATATCCCAGCATGCCCTAACACAATTTTGCTGTCAGTGAATGCTAAAGCTGTGTCAGAGCATGCTGGGATGTGTAGTTTCTCAACAGCTGGAGGGCTGCAGTTTGGACATGCCTGGCATAACCCATAGGGCTGTAACACACACACCGGTTTCTCCCGGATGACAATCCGGCAGAATCTTTCACACACAGCGGCTTTGAGCCGTGTGTGATGCTGTGCGCATGCGCAGCAGCAGACACGGCTTGCAAAAAAAACGTGTGTGAAAGCTCTCATTCACACACATGGTTCTCTGTCTTCAAAGACGCCCCGGCCCGGCAGCCGGAATTTCCAGTGGATATTTCCGGCTGCAACCCGGCAGCTGGGCCGGGGCCGTGCAGTGTGAAAGGCTCCTACCCCTAACACTGTTCATTACAATACCGGCACGGTAAAAAGCCATCCGGCTTTTTCCCGGCCGGTAAAAGCCGGCGCGTGTGTTTCAGCACATAGGTTCTCAAACTCGGTCCTCAGGACCCCACACAGTGCATGTTTTGCAGGTATCCCAGCAGGTGCACAGGTGTATTAATTGCTCACTGACACATTTTAAATGGTCTACAGGTGGAGCTAATTATTTCCAGAGGCGTATCTAGGGTAGGGCGAGTGGGGCACATGCCCTGGGCGCCTTGGCAGGCCCAGGAGAGGGGGGCGCTGCCGGCGTCCAGGGCATCATACCCCACTCGCCCCCGTCAACCCTAAATGTGAGGGGAGGAGAGCGCAGCGTCTCTCCCTCCCCTCACCGCCGCTGCCAGCAGCGCTGCTGTCTCCGGCGTTAGCCAATCAGTGCTTGCGGACCGGCTCCCGATTGGCTGCCGGTCCGCGAGCTCTGATTGGCTAGCGAACCGGCGCCGACAGCCGCCGGAGACCTGGAGCGGCGAGGGGAAGGAGAGGCGCTGCGCTGCGCTCTCCTCCCCTCACATAGCAACAAGCTGCCGCCGGCCGGTAAGTGACGGGGGGGTCCAGCAGCACAGTGGGGCATGTATCTGGCACCAAGTGGGGCCTGGCACTGTGGGGCATGTAACTGGCACTGTGGCGCAATGTATCTGGCACTGTGGGGCAATGTATCTGGCACTGTGGGGCAATGTAACTGGCACTGTGGGGTAATGTATCTGGCACTGTGGGGCATGTAACTGGCACTGTGGGGCAATGTATCTGGCACTGTGGGGCATGTATCCGGCACTGTGGGGCAATGTAACTGGCACTGTGGGCCATTTTCAGTGGCCACACCCCTGCTGGAGCGTGGCTACACCCTTTCTGGAGAAAGGCCACGCCCATTTTTTTGCCGCGCTCGCACACACATGCTTCTTTTTGTATGTTTTTTTTTTTTTGGGGGGGGGGGGGGGGGGTATTTTCCATCTTGCTTTGGGCTCCGAAAACCCTAGTTACGCCTCTGATTATTTCACTTGTGATTGTGTGAGGAGACCTGCAAAACATGCACTGTGTGGGGTCCTGACGATCGAGTTTGAGAACCTCTGGCCTAACCTAAAGAGATGATTGCACATAACGGATACCAGTGGCGGTTGATCCTCTGATTAATTCAGCAGCCAGTTATGATCTGGGTGATGGCTACTGATTACCGGATATCATATTGCCCATTATTAGCTTCATATCTTACTTAGGGTTTTCCCAGGATTTCAGCAATATTTTACTAAGAGGGTACAGCAGCAAATATCTGATATCTGGCGTGGTCCCTCTCTTAATCGCAGCAGCAATCCCGACAACTACCTTCGGGGACTGTGAAAATACCCAATTTACCAAGCTAGGAAAAGCTTAGCAATTAGTGCAAATCCTATTAAATAAGACAATTCAGCGCCAAAAACCCTGCAGTGCGTAAAAAAAATAATGATACCTCTCTGGTGGTCTTCAGTGGGGTGTGGTATGGCTGACCGGTGCGGGATCCCGGCAGCATACCGCCGCCGCGATCCTGGCGGGGAGGAGCGAGTGCAGCAAGCCCCTTGCGGGCTCGCTGCGGTCGCCACGGGTGTTGTGGACACCCACGAGTGGAAATAGTCCCTGTTGGTCGGCATGCCGACTGTTGGGATAGTGAGGGGGCAGGGTGTTGGTGGAGGTCATGTGACCGTCGGTCTCCCGACCGCCGGTCACATGAATACCACCCCTCCAGTGGTCTCCCATGTATCTTCCGACTGGGGAGGGGGCTGCTGTGTTGATGTTGAATTTTCATCCTGAACTCTACTTTAATACTGCATTTCTCTTACGTCCTAGAGGCAGCTGGGGTCCACATTAGTACCATGGGGTATAGATGGGTCCACCAGGAGCCATTGGCACTTTAAGAGTTTAAGAGTGTGGGCTGGCTCCTCCCTCTATGCCCCCCCTACCAGACTCAGTTTAGAAAATGTGCCCGAAGGAGTCGGTCACAGCTAGGGGAGCTCTACAGAGCTTTCCTAGTAAAGTTTAACTTAGAGTTTTTTTATTTTACAGGGAGGCTGCTGGCAACAGCCTCCCTGCAGCGAGGGACTAAGGGGGGGGACTGGACACTGAGTTCCAGAGGGGTCTGATCGTTCTCCGCCACAGGGGACCGCTCGCCCCAGCAGCATGCCGCCAACCCCTAACAGAGCTGAAGTAGTGGTGAGTAAGACATAGAGATGAGCGCCTGAAATTTTTCGGGTTTTGTGTTTTGGTTTTGGGTTCGGTTCCGCGGCCGTGTTTTGGGTTCGACCGCGTTTTGGCAAAACCTCACCGAATTTTTTTTGTCGGATTCGGGTGTGTTTTGGATTCGGGTGTTTTTTTCAAAAAACACTAAAAAACAGCTTAAATCATAGAATTTGGGGGTCATTTTGATCCCAAAGTATTATTAACCTCAAAAACCATAATTTACACTCATTTTCAGTCTATTCTGAATACCTCACACCTCACAATATTATTTTTAGTCCTAAAATTTGCACCGAGGTCGCTGTGTGAGTAAGATAAGCGACCCTAGTGGCCGACACAAACACCGGGCCCATCTAGGAGTGGCACTGCAGTGTCACGCAGGATGTCCCTTCCAAAAAACCCTCCCCAAACAGCACATGACGCAAAGAAAAAAAGAGGCGCAATGAGGTAGCTGTGTGAGTAAGATTAGCGACCCTAGTGGCCGACACAAACACCGGGCCCATCTAGGAGTGGCACTGCAGTGTCACGCAGGATGGCCCTTCCAAAAAACCCTCCCCAAACAGCACATGACGCAAAGAAAAAAAGAGGCGCAATGAGGTAGCTGTGTGAGTAAGATTAGCGACCCTAGTGGCCGACACAAACACCGGGCCCATCTAGGAGTGGCACTGCAGTGTCACGCAGGATGGCCCTTCCAAAAAACCCTCCCCAAACAGCACATGACGCAAAGAAAAAAAGAGGCGCAATGAGGTAGCTGTGTGAGTAAGATTAGCGACCCTAGTGGCCGACACAAACACCGGGCCCATCTAGGAGTGGCACTGCAGTGTCACGTAGGATGTCCCTTCCAAAAAACCCTCCCCAAACAGCACATGACGCAAAGAAAAAAAGAGGCGCAATGAGGTAGCTGACTGTGTGAGTAAGATTAGCGACCCTAGTGGCCGACACAAACACCGGGCCCATCTAGGAGTGGCACTGCAGTGTCACGCAGGATGTCCCTTCCAAAAAACCCTCCCCAAACAGCACATGACGCAAAGAAAAAAAGAGGCGCAATGAGGTAGCTGACTGTGTGAGTAAGATTAGCGACCCTAGTGGCCGACACAAACACCGGGCCCATCTAGGAGTGGCACTGCAGTGTCACGCAGGATGTCCCTTCCAAAAAACCCTCCCCAAACAGCACATGACGCAAAGAAAAAAAGAGGCGCAATGAGGTAGCTGTGTGAGTAAGATTAGCGACCCTAGTGGCCGACACAAACACCGGGCCCATCTAGGAGTGGCACTGCAGTGTCACGCAGGATGTCCCTTCCAAAAAACCCTCCCCAAACAGCACATGACGCAAAGAAAAAAAGAGGCGCAATGAGGTAGCTGACTGTGTGAGTAAGATTAGCGACCCTAGTGGCCGACACAAACACCGGGCCCATCTAGGAGTGGCACTGCAGTGTCACGCAGGATGTCCCTTCCAAAAAACCCTCCCCAAACAGCACATGACGCAAAGAAAAAAAGAGGCGCAATGAGGTAGCTGACTGTGTGAGTAAGATTAGCGACCCTAGTGGCCGACACAAACACCGGGCCCATCTAGGAGTGGCACTGCAGTGTCACGCAGGATGTCCCTTCCAAAAAACCCTCCCCAATCAGCACATGATGCAAAGAAAAAGAAAAGAAAAAAGAGGTGCAAGATGGAATTGTCCTTGGGCCCTCCCACCCACCCTTATGTTGTGTAAACAAAACAGGACATGCACACTTTAACCAACCCATCATTTCAGTGACAGGGTCTGCCACACGACTGTGACTGATATGACGGGTTGGTTTGGACCCCCCCCAAAAAAGAAGCAATTAATCTCTCCTTGCACAAACTGGCTCTACAGAGGCAAGATGTCCACCTCATCTTCACCCTCCGATATATCACCGTGTACATCCCCCTCCTCACAGATTATCAATTCGTCCCCACTGGAATCCACCATCTCAGCTCCCTGTGTACTTTGTGGAGGCAATTGCTGCTGGTCAATGTCTCCGCGGAGGAATTGATTATAATTCATTTTAATGAACATCATCTTCTCCACATTTTCTGGATGTAACCTCGTACGCCGATTGCTGACAAGGTGAGCGGCGGCACTAAACACTCTTTCGGAGTACACACTTGTGGGAGGGCAACTTAGGTAGAATAAAGCCAGTTTGTGCAAGGGCCTCCAAATTGCCTCTTTTTCCTGCCAGTATAAGTACGGACTGTGTGACGTGCCTACTTGGATGCGGTCACTCATATAATCCTCCACCATTCTATCAATGTTGAGAGAATCATATGCAGTGACAGTAGACGACATGTCCGTAATCGTTGTCAGGTCCTTCAGTCCGGACCAGATGTCAGCATCAGCAGTCGCTCCAGACTGCCCTGCATCACCGCCAGCGGGTGGGCTCGGAATTCTGAGCCTTTTCCTCGCACCCCCAGTTGCGGGAGAATGTGAAGGAGGAGATGTTGACAGGTCGCGTTCCGCTTGACTTGACAATTTTGTCACCAGCAGGTCTTTCAACCCCAGCAGACCTGTGTCTGCCGGAAAGAGAGATCCAAGGTAGGCTTTAAATCTAGGATCGAGCACGGTGGCCAAAATGTAGTGCTCTGATTTCAACAGATTGACCACCCGTGAATCCTTGTTAAGCGAATTAAGGGCTGCATCCACAAGTCCCACATGCCTAGCGGAATCGCTCCCTTTTAGCTCCTTCTTCAATGCCTCCAGCTTCTTCTGCAAAAGCCTGATGAGGGGAATGACCTGACTCAGGCTGGCAGTGTCTGAACTGACTTCACGTGTGGCAAGTTCAAAGGGCATCAGAACCTTGCACAACGTTGAAATCATTCTCCACTGCACTTGAGACAGGTGCATTCCACCTACTATATCGTGCTCAATTGTATAGGCTTGAATGGCCTTTTGCTGCTCCTCCAACCTCTGAAGCATATAGAGGGTTGAATTCCACCTCGTTACCACTTCTTGCTTCAGATGATGGCAGGGCAGGTTCAGTAGTTTTTGGTGGTGCTCCAGTCTTCTGTACGTGGTGCCTGTACGCCGAAAGTGTCCCGCAATTTTTCTGGCCACCGACAGCATCTCTTGCACGCCCCTGTCGTTTTTTAAAAAATTCTGCACCACCAAATTCAAGGTATGTGCAAAACATGGGACGTGCTGGAATTTGCCCATATTTAATGCACACACAATATTGCTGGCGTTGTCCGATGCCACAAATCCACAGGAGAGTCCAATTGGGGTAAGCCATTCCGCGATGATCTTCCTCAGTTGCCGTAAGAGGTTTTCAGCTGTGTGCGTATTCTGGAAAGCGGTGATACAAAGCGTAGCCTGCCTAGGAAAGAGTTGGCGTTTGCGAGATGCTGCTACTGGTGCCGCCGCTGCTGTTCTTGCGGCGGGAGTCCATACATCTACCCAGTGGGCTGTCACAGTCATATAGTCCTGACCCTGCCCTGCTCCACTTGTCCACATGTCCGTGGTTAAGTGGACATTGGGTACAACTGCATTTTTTAGGACACTGGTGAGTCTTTTTCTGACGTCCGTGTACATTCTCGGTATCGCCTGCCTAGAGAAGTGGAACCTAGATGGTATTTGGTAACGGGGGCACACTGCCTCAATAAATTGTCTAGTTCCCTGTGAACTAACGGCGGATACCGGACGCACGTCTAACACCAACATAGTTGTCAAGGACTCAGTTATCCGCTTTGCAGTAGGATGACTGCTGTGATATTTCATCTTCCTCGCAAAGGACTGTTGAACAGTCAATTGCTTACTGGAAGTAGTACAAGTGGGCTTACGACTTCCCCTCTGGGATGACCATCGACTCCCAGCGGCAACAACAGCAGCGCCAGCAGCAGTAGGCGTTACACGCAAGGATGCATCGGAGGAATCCCAGGCAGGAGAGGACTCGTCAGAATTGCCAGTGACATGGCCTGCAGGACTATTGGCATTCCTGGGGAAGGAGGAAATTGACACTGAGGGAGTTGGAGGGGTGGTTTGCGTGAGCTTGGTTACAAGAGGAAGGGATTTACTGGTCAGTGGACTGCTTCCGCTGTCACCCAAAGTTTTTGAACTTGTCACTGACTTATTATGAATGCGCTGCAGGTGACGTATAAGGGAGGATGTTCCGAGGTGGTTAACGTCCTTACCCCTACTTATTACAGCTTGACAAAGGGAACACACGGCTTGACACCTGTTGTCCGCATTTCTGGTGAAATACCTCCACACCGAAGAGCTGATTTTTTTGGTATTTTCACCTGGCATGTCAACGGCCATATTCCTCCCACGGACAACAGGTGTCTCCCCGGGTGCCTGACTTAAACAAACCACCTCACCATCAGAATCCTCCTGGTCAATTTCCTCCCCAGCGCCAGCAACACCCATATCCTCCTCATCCTGGTGTACTTCAACACTGACATCTTCAATCTGACTATCAGGAACTGGACTGCGGGTGCTCCTTCCAGCACTTGCAGGGGGCGTGCAAATGGTGGAAGGCGCATGCTCTTCACGTCCAGTGTTGGGAAGGTCAGGCATCGCAACCGACACAATTGGACTCTCCTTGTGGATTTGGGATTTCAAAGAACGCACAGTTCTTTGCGGTGCTTTTGCCAGCTTGAGTCTTTTCAGTTTTCTAGCGAGAGGCTGAGTGCTTCCATCCTCATGTGAAGCTGAACCACTAGCCATGAACATAGGCCAGGGCCTCAGCCGTTCCTTGCCACTCCGTGTGGTAAATGGCATATTGGCAAGTTTACGCTTCTCCTCCGACAATTTTATTTTAGGTTTTGGAGTCCTTTTTTTACTGATATTTGGTGTTTTGGTTTTGACATGCTCTGTACTATGCCATTGGGCATCGGCCTTGGCAGACGACGTTGCTGGCATTTCATCGTCTCGGCCATGACTAGTGGCAGCAGCTTCAGCACGAGGTGGAAGTGGATCTTGATCTTTCCCTAATTTTGGAACCTCAACATTTTTGTTCTCCATATTTTAATAGGCACAACTAAAAAGCACCTCAGGTAAACAATGGAGATGGATGGATTGGATACTAGTATACAATTATGGACGGGCTGCCGAGTGCCGACACAGAGGTAGCCACAGCCGTGAACTACCGCACTGTACTGTGTCTGCTGCTAATATATAGACTGGTTGATAAAGAGATAGTATACTCGTAACTAGTATGTATGTATAAAGAAAGAAAAAAAAACCACGGTTAGGTGGTATATACAATTATGGACGGGCTGCCGAGTGCCGACACAGAGGTAGCCACAGCCGTGAACTACCGCACTGTACTGTGTCTGCTGCTAATATATAGACTGGTTGATAAAGAGATAGTATACTCGTAACTAGTATGTATGTATAAAGAAAGAAAAAAAACCCACGGTTAGGTGGTATATACAATTATGGACGGGCTGCCGAGTGCCGACACAGAGGTAGCCACAGCCGTGAACTACCGCACTGTACTGTGTCTGCTGCTAATATATAGACTGGTTGATAAAGAGATAGTATACTCGTAACTAGTATGTATGTATAAAGAAAGAAAAAAAAACCACGGTTAGGTGGTATATACAATTATGGACGGGCTGCCGAGTGCCGACACAGAGGTAGCCACAGCCGTGAACTACCGCACTGTACTGTGTCTGCTGCTAATATAGACTGGTTGATAAAGAGATAGTATACTCGTAACTAGTATGTATGTATAAAGAAAGAAAAAAAAACCACGGTTAGGTGGTATATACAATTATGGACGGGTTGCCGAGTGCCGACACAGAGGTAGCCACAGCCGTGAACTACCGCACTGTACTGTGTCTGCTGCTAATATATAGACTGGTTGATAAAGAGATAGTATACTCGTAACTAGTATGTATGTATAAAGAAAGAAAAAAAAACCACGGTTAGATGGTATATACAATTATGGACGGGCTGCCGAGTGCCGACACAGAGGTAGCCACAGCCGAGAACTACCGCACTGTACTGTGTCTGCTGCTAATATATAGACTGGTTGATAAAGAGATAGTATACTCGTAACTAGTATGTATGTATAAAGAAAGAAAAAAAAACCACGGTTAGGTGGTATATACAATTATGGACGGGCTGCCGAGTGCCGACACAGAGGTAGCCACAGCCGTGAACTACCGCACTGTACTGTGTCTGCTGCTAATATAGACTGGTTGATAAAGAGATAGTATACTACTAATATTATATACTGGTGGTCAGGTCACTGGTCACTAGTCACACTGGCAGTGGCACTCCTGCAGCAAAAGTGTGCACTGTTTAATTTTAATATAATATTATGTACTCCTGGCTCCTGCTATAACCTATAACTGGCACTGCAGTAGTGCTCCCCAGTCTCCCCCACAATTATAAGCTGTGTGAGCTGAGCAGTCAGACAGATATATAATATATATAGATGATGCAGCACACTGGCCTGAGCCTGAGCAGTGCACACAGATATGGTATGTGACTGACTGAGTCACTGTGTGTATCGCTTTTTTCAGGCAGAGAACGGATATATTAAATAAACTGCACTGTGTGTCTGGTGGTCACTCACTATATAATATATTATGTACTCCTGGCTCCTGCTATAACCTATAACTGGCACTGCAGTAGTGCTCCCCAGTCTCCCCCACAATTATAAGCTGTGTGAGCTGAGCAGTCAGACAGATATATAATATTATATATAGATAATAGATGATGCAGCACACTGGCCTGAGCCTGAGCAGTGCACACAGATATGGTATGTGACTGAGTCACTGTGTGCTGTGTATCGCTTTTTTCAGGCAGAGAACGGATTATAAATAAAAGTGGTGGTCACTGGTCACTATCAGCAAAACTCTGCACTGTACACTACTGAGTACTCCTAATGCTCCCCAAAATTAGTAAATCAAGTGTCTAAACGGAGAGGACGCCAGCCACGTCCTCTCCCTATCAATCTCAATGCACGTGTGAAAATGGCGGCGACGCGCGGCTCCTTATATAGAATCCGAGTCTCGCGATAGAATCCGAGCCTCGCGAGAATCCGACAGCGTCATGATGACGTTCGGGCGCGCTCGGGTTAACCGAGCAAGGCGGGAAGATCCGAGTCGCTCGGACCCGTGAAAAAAAACATGAAGTTCTGGCGGGTTCGGATTCAGAGAAACCGAACCCGCTCATCTCTAGTAAGACACCGACCCCCCCTAGCAAGCGGGGGTCCGGTGTGAAGATGGCGGCAGCGGGGAGGGAGCGCAGTATTAACTGAGCTCCTGGGAAGGCTCAGCAGTACATGGTGCGGCACTGTGAGGGGCGCCCTGGGCCAGCGCTTACCCCCTACACTGGTCCAGAAGCCTGTCGGGGTCCTCGGATCTCAGCCAGCACTAATTCCTCAGGCCAGTATAATCCATGAAGGGCGCGAAGACAGCACCATTAAGGGGGCGGAGCTTCTCCTCAGAGCAGACCCAGCAGCGTTTCAGCGCCATTTTCCTGCCTGCACAGCGCTGAGAGGAAGAACAGGTCCCTCCACAGCAACTCCAGCTATCTGTACACGGTACCAGGGGGTTGTAGAAGGGAGGGGAGGCTGTAATTAGATTGTGTGTCCTATTAAGGTGCACAGTCTGCACTGACAAGGGGTCTCCCTTTGCTAAAAGTGCTGTGTGTGGGTTGGCTCCAATCTCTGGCCCTCATTCCGAGTTGTTCGCTCGGTAAAAATCTTCGCATCGCAGCGATTTTCCGCTTAATGCGCATGCGCAATGTCCGCACTGCGACTGCGCCAAGTAAATTTGCTATGCAGTTAGGATTTTTACTCACGGCTTTTTCATCGTTCTGGCGATCGTAATGTGATTGACAGGAAATGGGTGTTACTGGGCGGAAACAGGCCGTTTTATGGGCGTGTGGGAAAAAACGCTACCGTTTCCGGAAAAAACGCAGGAGTGGCCGGAGAAACGGAGGAGTGTCTGGGCGAACGCTGGGTGTGTTTGTGACGTCAAACCAGGAACGACAAGCACTGAACTGATCGCAGATGCCGAGTAAGTGTGGAGCTACTCAGAAACTGCTACGAGGTGTGTAATCGCAATATTGCGAATACATCGTTCGCAATTTTAAGATGCTAAGATTCACTCCCAGTAGGCGGCGGCTTAGCATGAGCAAATCTGCTAAAATCCGCTTGCGAGCGAACAACTCGGAATGAGGGCCTCTGTGTCTCTCTTGCCATTCTTGGGGCATGGCCGGTTTCTGGTACCTCAGGACGCCCCGCTATATACCTCCACAAACGTGCGCTTGTGCATGTCACACAAGACGACACGGATACCGATTCTGACACCACAGACGGTGATGGGGATGTGTTACAGGGGTCTGCATCTCTTGCAAAGGGGGTGCAATTGTTGATAGAGGCTATCAGGGATGTGTTGAATGTTAATGATACCACACCTGAGCAGGTTGAGGAGGCTTTTTTCGCTGAAAATAAAAAAGCCTCGCTAACCTTCCCTGTGTCAAAGCAATTGAATGCTATATTTGAAAAAGCATGGGTAAACCCTGAGAAAAAATTCCAGGTCCCTAAAAGGGTCCAGGTGGCGTTTTCTTTCCCTGAGGAGGATAGGAAAAAATGGGAAAACCCGCCGATTGTTGACGCATCAAAGAAGGTGGTTTTGCCTTTTCCAGGATCTACCGCCTTAAAGGACCCGGCTGATAGAAAAATTGATAACAGGGGCCATATTACATCCCACTATTGCTACCGCATGGATTGCAAATGCAATAGTAAAGTGGTCGGCTACCTTACTTGAGGATTTGGATAGGATGGGTAGGGATGATGCTGAATTATATTTATGCAATATACATGATACAGCAGGTTTTATGGTAGAATCCATGAAAGACCCTGGGTTCCATGGCTGCGGGAATATCTTCCATGTCTGTTTCAGCTCGTCGGGGACTGTGGCTGCGCCAGTGGTCGGCCGACGCGGACTCCAGAAAAAGTGTGGAGTCCCTACCCTATACAGATCAGGCTCTATTCGGGGAAGCTCTAGACGCGTGGATATCCACCGCTACAGCGGGTAAGTCTCTGTTTCTTCCCTTAGCAGCACCTGCTCTGAAAAAATCCTTTTCTTCATCTGCAACGCAGTCCTTTCAGCCTAACAAGCCTAGAAAGGCCAGAACGTCCAATACCTTCTTTAGGGGAGGTCGAGTTAAGTCCAAGAAATCTGCAGCTGCAGGTTCCCAGGAACAAAAGCCTGCTTCAGGTACGCCAAAGTCCTCCGCACAGTGTCGGACTGGGGTATGAAGGGCCCACCGGGGGAATGCAGTTATAGGGGTCCATACTTAGGGGTGTGTCCAGCCTACAAAGGGGGTGTGGCCAGCCTCCACAGAGGCTTGAAATACACAATAGTCTAGTGCAGTGTAATGCAACATATCTACCATGTATAATACAAGTACACAGTCTGGAACCTGATCCCTAGAGGAAGAAGTGAGCCCTCAGGCAGTGGGGCCTACCTGTGGTTTCCCTGGTACCCCTGTGGGCCAGTCCAACCCTGCCTCCGCATGACGGTGGACCACGCGGCCTGGAGGTGGGGCCAGTGGGAGCGAGACTCAGACACTTCAGTCAGGTCTGGGTATCGTCCGGCCTGGGTCCCTGGGTGATAGATATTGTATCCCAGGGATACAGGCTGGAATTTCAAAGTCTCCCTCCTCATCGCTTTTTCAAATCAGGCTTTCTTACTCTGTTGGCAGACAGCACTGTCCTACAATACGCTGTCCAAAAACTGGTGGAGGCACAGGTCATTGTGCCAGTACCACCTCACATGCAGAACAAAGGTTACTATTCGAACCTTTTCGTGGTACCGAAACTGGATGGTTCGGTCAGGCCCATTCTGAACCTAAAATCATTGAACCCCTTTCTAAAGGAGTTCAAGTTCAAGATGGAGTCTCTCAGGGTGGTGATATCAGGTCTGGAAGGGGGGGAATTCCTGGTATCACTGGATATCAAGGATGCGTACCTCCACATTCCGATCTGGCTGCCGCATCAGGCTTATCTCCGTTTCGCATTGCTGGACTGTCATTTCCAGTTCCAGGCCCTGCCATTCGGCCTCTCCACAGCACCAAGGGTGTTTACCAAGGTGATGGCAGAAATGATGGTTCCTCTCCGCAAACAGGGTGTGAACATCATTCCATATCTGGATGATCTGCTGATAAAGGCATCGTTCAAGCAGAAGCTGCTGCAGTCCATTGTTCTCTCAACACGCCTCCTCAGGAGTCATGGTTGGATTCTGAACCTTCCAAAGTCACATTTGGAACCAACCTAGAGATTGTCCTTTCTGGGAATGATCCTGGATACGGAAGTGCAGAAGGTGTTTCTTTCACAGGAAAAGGCGTTGGTGATACAAGCTATGGTCCGGGATGTCCTGAAGCCAGCCCGGGTGTCGGTATATCAATGCATTTGCCTATTGGGAAAGATGGTGGCCTCTTACGATGCTCTCCAGTACGGGAGGTTCCACGCTCTGACCTCCTAGACAAGTGGTCAGGATCTCATCTCCACATGCATCAGAGAATTCGGCTGTCGCCACAGGCCAGGATTTCACTCCTCTGGTGGCTCCAGTTGCCTCATCTTCTGGAGGGCTGCAGGTTCGGGATTCAGGACTGGGTCCTTCTAACCACGGATGCGAGCCTTCGGGTCTGGGGAGCAGTCACTCAAGGAGTAACCTTCCAAGGACAGTGGTCAAGCCTGGAAGCCGGCCTGCCCATCAACATCCTGGAACTAAGAGCCGTCTACAATGGTCTTCAGGCGGCCCCTCTTCTAAGAAATCGGGCCATTCTAGTGCAGGAACAAGGCGGAACGAAGAGCAAAGCGCCAATGTCAGAGGGGACAAGAATACTCAGCTGGACAGAGAAGCACGCATTGGCGCTATCAGCCATCTTCATTCCGGGAGTAGACAACTGGGAGGCAGACTTCCTCAGCAGACACGATCTACATCCAGGGGAGTGGGGTCTCTATCCAGAGGTGTTCAAGACAATAACACGTCTTTGGGGATTACCCCAAATAGACATGATGGCCTCTCATCTCAACAAGAAGCTTCTGCGTTATTGTTCCAGGTCAAGGGACCCACAGGCAGTGGCAGTGGACGCCCTGGTGTCTCCGTGGGTGTTCCAGTCAGTGTACGTGTTTCCTCCACTCCCACTCATCCCAAGAATCCTAAAGCTCATAAGGAGAACAAGGGTTCAAGCGATCCTCATTGCCCCAGACTGGCGAAGAAGGGCTTGGTACGCGGACCTTCTGAATCTACTGCAAGAAGAACCGAGGCCTCTTCCTCTTCGGGAGGACCTGCTGCAACAGGGGCCATTCGCCTATCAAGACTTACCGCGGCTACGTTTGACAGCATGGAAGTTGAGTGCCTGATACTTGCTCGGAAGGGCATTCCGAAGAAGGTCATTCCTACCCTGATACAGGCTAGGAAAGGGGTAACGTCTAAACATTACCATCGTATTTGGAAGACATATGTCTCTTGGTGTGAATCCAAGAAGTTTCCTACGGTGGAGTTTCAACTCGGACGTTTTCTCCTCTTCCTGCAAGCAGGTGTGGATATGGGCCTGAGGTTAGGATCTGTGAAGGTCCAGATTTCAGCCCTGTCCATTTTCTTTCAGAAAGTACTGCATTGTTACTTGGTAAGTACTGTTTCAGCAGTTGCTGAGTGTTCAAGCTTCGTTGGCTTGACGTGCCTTGTATGTGTGAGCTGGTATGAATCTCACCACTATTTGTGTATAATCCTTCTCTCGAAGATGTCCGTCTCCTCGAGCACAGTTTCTAGACTGAGTCTGGTAGGGGGGGCATAGGGGGAGGAGCCAGCCCACACTCTCAAACTCTTAAAGTGCCAATGGCTCCTGGTGGACCCGTCTATACCTCATGGTACTAATGTGGACCCCACCATCCTCTATTCTGTCAGCCCATAGCGTCATCATGTGCTGATGTCACTTCCATGTAAGAATATTATTGGCGTCTGGAGCTTTTCCAGCAGAATTCAGAGAAAGGGGGACATTTACTAAGCAGTGATCAGAGCGGAGAAGTGAGCCAGTGGAGAAGTTGCCCATGGCAACCAATCAGCACGGAAGTAACATCTATAATTTGCATACTATAAAATGACGCAGAGCTGCTGATTGGTTGATGGGGCAACTTCTCCACTGGCTCACTTCTCCACTCTTATCACTGCTTAGTAAATATACCCCTAAGTTATATTCACTGGTTCTAACTGTAGGCAACCCCTGGTATTGCCTGGAGGGTCCATTCCTTCTACCAGACACTTCTACCTCAGCAGCTGAGTTTAGGAGGCCAGTCTACAACTATCGTCTTCCCATAACAAGTCTGTAACTGGCTAGGCAGGAAACTTGTCCATAACATACCAGTGTAGGAGATATTTAATTTCCATGGTGCCCAGTTCATCTAATATGTATGTGGATAGACTGGGCAAAGAGGCCATTATGCAATAGCAACACATGCTGATTTAGAGCATACTTGGCTGCCCTCCTTATGTGGGCATTGAATAGCGGGGGCTGATCATGCGTCCACACCCCTGCACTGCCCACCCATGATGTAGCCACGCCCCTCCCTGGTCCGACCTGGCTGCCCCCTCTCGCATGGGGTAGCCAAATAGTGGGTAAGTATGGTGAAGAGATGGACGCAGGTCACATGTTAATGCTACAGGAGGTGCAGCGAATCACCATTGGGCCATCTGAGTAAATTTGCATCACATGACAGGGACATTGGCCATGGCAGACCTCGAAAACGGGCCCAACTCATCCCCATTTCTCTGACGTCCTAGTGGATGCTGGGTACTCCGTAAGGACCATGGGGAATAGACGGGCTCCGCAGGAGACTGGGCACTCTAAAGAAAAGATTAGGTACTACATCTGGTGTGCACTGGCTCCTCCCTCTATGCCCCTCCTCCAGACCCCAGTTAGAATCTGTGCCCGGCCCGAGCTGGTTGCACACTAGGGGCTCTCCTGAGCATCTAGTAAAGAAAATAAGAATTTACTTACCGATAATTCTATTTCTCGTAGTCCGTAGTGGATGCTGGGAACTCCGTAAGGACCATGGGGAATAGCGGCTCCGCAGGAGACTGGGCACAAAAGTAAAGCTTTAGGACTACCTGGTGTGCACTGGCTCCTCCCCCTATGACCCTCCTCCAAGCCTCAGTTAGGATACTGTGCCCGGACGAGCGTACACAATAAGGAAGGATTTTGAATCCCGGGTAAGACTCATACCAGCCACACCAATCACACCGTACAACCTGTGATCTGAACCCAGTTAACAGCATGATAACAGAGGAGCCTCTGAAAAGATGGCTCACAACAATAATAACCCGATTTTTGTAACAATAACTATGTACAAGTATTGCAGACAATCCGCACTTGGGATGGGCGCCCAGCATCCACTACGGACTACGAGAAATAGAATTATCGGTAAGTAAATTCTTATTTTCTCTGACGTCCTAGTGGATGCTGGGAACTCCGTAAGGACCATGGGGATTATACCAAAGCTCCCAAACGGGCGGGAGAGTGCGGATGACTCTGCAGCACCGAATGAGAGAACTCCAGGTCCTCCTCAGCCAGGGTATCAAATTTGTAGAATTTAGCAAACGTGTTTGCCCCTGACCAAGTAGCTGCTCGGCAAAGTTGTAAAGCCGAGACCCCTCGGGCAGCCGCCCAAGATGAGCCCACCTTCCTTGTGGAATGGGCTTTTACAGATTTTGGCTGTGGCAGGCCTGCCACAGAATGTGCAAGCTGAATTGTACTACAAATCCAACGAGCAATAGTCTGCTTAGAAGCAGGAGCACCCAGCTTGTTGGGTGCATACAGGATAAACAGCGAGTCAGATTTTCTGACTCCAGCCGTCCTGGAAACATATATTTTCAGGGCCCTGACTACGTCCAGCAACTTGGAGTCCTCCAAGTCCCTAGTAGCCGCAGGTACCACAATAGGCTGGTTCAAGTGAAACGCTGAAACCACCTTAGGGAGAAATTGAGGACGAGTCCTCAATTCTGCCCTGTCCGTATGAAAAATTAGGTAAGGGCTTTTATAGGATAAAGCCGCCAATTCTGAGACACGCCTGGCTGAAGCCAGGGCCAACAGCATTACCACTTTCCATGTGAGATATTTTAAGTCCACAGTGGTGAGTGGTTCAAACCAATGTGATTTTAGGAACCCCAAAACTACATTGAGATCCCAAGGTGCCACTGGAGGCACAAAAGGAGGCTGTATATGCAGTACCCCCTTGACAAACGTCTGAACTTCAGGAACTGAAGCCAGTTCTTTCTGGAAGAAAATCGACAGGGCCGAAATTTGAACCTTAATGGACCCTAATTTTAGGCCCATAGACAGTCCTGTTTGCAGGAAATGCAGGAAACGACCCAGTTGAAATTCCTCTGTAGGGGCCTTCCTGGCCTCGCACCACGCAACATATTTACGCCAAATACGGTGATAATGCTGTACGGTTACATCCTTCCTGGCTTTGATCAGGGTAGGGATGACTTCATCCGGAATGCCTTTTTCCTTCAGGATCCGGCGTTCAACCGCCATGCCGTCAAACGCAGCCGCGGTAAGTCTTGGAACAGACAGGGTCCCTGCCGGAGCAGGTCCTTTCTTAGAGGTAGAGGCCACGGGTCCTCTGTGAGCATCTCTTGAAGTTCCGGGTACCAAGTCCTTCTTGGCCAATCCGGAGCCACGAGTATAGTCCTTACTCCTCTCCTTCTTATGATTCTCAGTACCTTGGGTATGAGAGGCAGAGGAGGGAACACATACACTGACTGGTACACCCACGGTGTTACCAGAGCGTCCACAGCTATTGCCTGAGGGTCCCTTGACCTGGCGCAATACCTGTCTAGTTTTTTGTTGAGGCGGGACGCCATCATGTCCACCTTTGGTTTTTCCCAACGGTTCACAATCATGTGGAAGACTTCTGGGTGAAGTCCCCACTCTCCCGGGTGGAGGTCGTGTCTGCTGAGGAAGTCTGCTTCCCAGTTGTCCACTCCCGGAATGAACACTGCTGACAGTGCTATCACATGATTTTCCGCCCAGCGAAGAATCCTTGCAACTTCTGCCATTGCCCTCCTGCTTCTTGTGCCGCCCTGTCTGTTTACGTGGGCGACTGCCGTGATGTTGTCTGACTGGATCAGCACCGGCTGACCTTGAAGCAGAGGTCTTGCTAGGCTTAGAGCATTGTAGATGGCCCTTAGCTCCAGGATATTTATCCTTGGTGACAAGATTATCCGCTGATGCATCTGAAGATGCTACCCGGACCATTTGTCTAGCAGATCCCACTGGAAGGTTCTTGCGTGGAATCTGCCGAATGGGATTGCTTCGTAAGAAGCCACCATCTTTCCCAGGACCCTTGTGCATTGATGCACTGAGACTTGGCCTGGTTTTAGGAGATTTCTGACTAGTTCGGATAACTCCCTGGCTTTCTCCTCCGGGAGAAACACCTTTTTCTGGACTGTGTCCAGGATCATCCCTAGGAATAGAAGTCGTGTCGTCGGGATCAGCTGCGATTTTGGAATATAGAGAATCCAACCGTGCTGGCGCAGCACTATCTGAGATAGTGCTACTCCGACTTCCAACTGTTCCCTGGATCTTGCCCTTATCAGGAGATCGTCCAAGTAAGGGATAACTAAAACTCCCTTCCTTCGAAGGAGTATCATCATTTCGGCCCTTACCTTGGTAAAGACCCGGGGTGCCGTGGACAATCCAAACGGCAGCGTCTGAAACTGATAGTGACAGTTCTGTACCACAAACCTGAGGTACCCTTGGTGAGAAGGGTAAATTGGGACATGTAGGTAAGCATCTTTGATGTCCAGAGACACCATATAGTCCCCTTCTTCCAGGTTTGCAATCACTGCCCTGAGTGACTCCATCTTGAATTTGAACCTTTGTATGTAAGTGTTCAAGGATTTTAGGTTTAAAATTGGTCTCACCGAGCCGTCCGGCTTCGGTACCACAAATAGTGTGGAATAGTACCCCTTTCCCTGTTGTAGGAGGGGTACCTTGATTATCACCTGCTGGGAATACAGCTAGTGAATGGCTTCCAATACTGCCTCCCTGTCTGAGGGAGATGTCGGTAAAGCAGACTTTAGAAAACGGCGAGGGGGAGACGTCTCGAATTCCAATTTGTACCCCTGAGATACCACCTGAAGGATCCAGGGGTCCACTTGCGAGTGGGCCCACTGCGCACTGAACTTCTTGAGACGGGCCCCCACCGTGCCTGAGTCCGCTTGTAAAGCCCCAGCGTCATGCTGAGGACTTTGCGGAGGCGGGAGAGGGCTTTTGTTCCTGGGAACTGGCTATTTGTTGCAGCCTTTTTCCTCTCCCTCTGCCACGGGGCAGAAATGAGGCGCCTTTTGCCCGCTTGCCCTTATGGGGCCGAAAGGACACCGCCTGATAATACGGCGTCTTCTTAGGTTGAGAAGCTACCTGGGGTAAAAATGTGGATTTTCCAGCAGTTGCCGTGGCTACCAGGTCTGATAGACCTACCCCAAATAACTCCTCCCCCTTATAAGGCAATACTTCCATGTGCCTTTTAGAATCCGCATCACCTGACCACTGCCGCGTCCATAAACCTCTTCTTGCAGAAATGGACAGCGCGCTAACTCTTGATGCCAGTCGGCAAATATCCCTCTGTGCATCACGCATATATAGAAATGCATCCTTCAAATGCTCTATAATCAGTAATATACTGTCCCTATCTAGGGTATCAATATTTTCAGTCAGGGAATCCGACCACGCCAGGCCCGCACTGCACATCCAGGCTGAGGCGATTGCTGGTCGCAGTATAACACCCGTGTGAGTGTATATACATTTTAGGATATTCTCCAGCTTTCTATCGGCAGGTTCCTTTAGGGCGGTCGTATCAGGAGAGGGTAGTGCTACCTGTTTAGACAAGCGTGTGAGCGCTTTATCCACCATAGGGGGTGTTTCCCAACGTGCCCTATCCTCTGGCGGGAAAGGGTACGATGCCAATAACCTTTTAGGAATTATCAGTTTTTTATCGGGGGAAACCCACGCCTCATCACACACTTCATTTAATTCCTCGGATACAGGAAAAACTACAGGCAGTTTTTTCTCACCAAACATAATACCCTTTTTAGTGGTACTTGTATTATCAGAGATATGCAATACATTTTTCATTGCTTCAATCATGTAACGTGTGGCCCTAGTGGAAGTCACGTTTGTCTCCTCATCATCGACACTGGAGTCAGTATCCGTGTCTGTGTCTGCCATTTGAGGTAACGGGCGTTTTAAAGCCCCTGATGGCGTTTGAGACCCCTGGACAGGCACAAGCTGAGTAGCCGGCTGTCTCATGTCGTCAACTGTCTGTCGTAAAGAGCTGACACTGTCACGCAATTCCTTCCATAAGCTCATCCACTCAGGTGTCGACTCCCTAGGGGGTGACAACTCTATAATAGGCAATTGCTCCGCCTCCATCTCATTTTCCTCCTCAAACATGTCGACACAATCGTACCGACACACCGCACACACACAGGGAATGCTCTGATAGAGGACAGGACCCCACTAGCCCTTTGGGGAGACAGAGGGAGAGTATGCCAGCACACACCAGAGCGCTATATATAGACAGGAATACCACTATAAAATGTGCTTTTCCCTTTATAGCTGCTGATAGTATTAAAACTGCGCCAAATTAGTGCCCCCCTCTCTTTTTTACCCTTTTCTGTAGTGCAGGACTGCAGGGGAGAGTCAGGGAGACGTCCTTCCAGCGGAGCTGTGATGGAAAATGGCGCCCGTGTGCTGAGGAGATAGGCTCCGCCCCCTTCTCGGCGGCCTTTTCTCCCGCTTTTTGGTGAGTTCTGGCAGGGGTTAAAATACATCCATATAGCCCTGGGGGTTATATGTGGTGTATTTATGCCAGCCAAGGTGTTTACATTGCTGCTCAGGGCGCCCCCCCCTAGCGCCCTGCACCCTCAGTGACCGAAGTGTGAAGTGTGCCTGAGTAACAATGGCGCACAGCTGCAGTGCTGTGCGCTACCTTGTTGAAGACTGATGTCTTCTGCCGCCGATTTTTCCGGACCTCTTCTTGCTTCTGGCTCTGTAAGGGGGCCGGCGGCGCGGCTCTGGGACCGAGCTCCGAGGCTGGGCCTGTGTTCGGTCCCCCTGGAGCTAATGGTGTCCAGTAGCCTAAGAAGCCCAAGCTACCACCACTTAGGTAGGTTCGCTTCTTCTCCCCTTAGTCCCTCGATGCAGTGAGCCTGTTGCCAGCAGGTCTCACTGAAAATAAAAAACCTAAAACTAAACTTTCACTAAGAAGCTCAAGAGAGCCCCTAGTGTGCACCCTTCTCGGCCGGGCACAAAAATCTAACTGAGGCTTGGAGGAGGGTCATAGGGGGAGGAGCCAGTGCACACCAGGTAGTCCTAAAGCTTTACTTTTGTGCCCAGTCTCCTGCGGAGCCGCTATTCCCCATGGTCCTTACGGAGTTCCCAGCATCCACTAGGACGTCAGAGAAAGTATTTGTTAGGTTTTTTATTTTCAGTGAGATCTGCTGGCAACAGACTCACTGCTACGAGGGACTAAGGGGAGAGAAGCGAACCTACCTGCTTGCAGCTAGCGTGGGCTTCTAAGGCTACTGGACACCATTAGCTCCAGAGGGATCGAACACAGGCCCAGCCTCGGTCGTCCGGTCCCGGAGCCGCGCCGCCGTCCCCCTTGCAGAGCCAGAAGCAAGAAGAACATCCTGGAAATCGGCAGTTGAAGACTCCGGTCTTCATTAAGGTAGCGCACAGCACTGCAGCTGTGCGCCATTGCTCCCTATGCACACCACATACTCCGGTCACTGATGGGTGCAGGGCGCTGGGGGGAAGGGGGGGGCGCCCTGGGCTGCAATTAGAGTACCTTACATTGGCAAACAGCACATAATATAGTCTAAAAAACTATATATGTGCAAAAATCCCCCGCCATAATATAAATATAAGAGCGGGAGAAGTCCGCCGAGAAGGGGGCGGGGCTATCTCCCTCAGCACGCTGGCGCCATTTCCTCTTCACAGCTCCGCTGGAAGACAGCTCCCCAGGCTCTCCCCTGCAGTTTCCAGGCTCAAAGGGTAAAAAAGAGAGGGGGGGCACAAAATTTAGGTGAAAATTGTATATGTAAAGCAGTTATAGGGACAAATCACTTTGTGTTAGTGTAAATCCCTGATTATATAGCGCTGTGGTGTGTGCTGGCATACTCTCTCTCTGTCTCCCCAAAGGACTTTGTGGGGTCCTGTCCTCAGTCAGAGCATTCCCTGTGTGTGTGCGGTGTGTCGGTACGGCTGTGTCGACATGTTTGATGAGGAGGCTTATGTGGAGGCGGAGCAGGTGCCGATAAGTGTGATGTCACCCCCTGCGGGGCCGACACCAGAGTGGATGGATATGTGGAAGGTTTTACACGACAGTGTCAGCTCCTTGCATAAAAGGTTCGATGACATAACAGCTGTGGGACAGCCGGCTTCTCAGCCAGTGCCTGCCCAGGCGTCTCAAAGGCCATCAGGGGCTCAAAAACGCCCGCTACCTCAGATGGCAGACACAGATGTCGACACGGAGTCTGACTCCAGTGACGACGAGGACGAGACTAATGTACATTCCACTAGGGCCATCCGTTGCATGATTACGGCAATGAAAAATGTGTTGCACATTTCTGACGTTAACCCAGGTACCACTAAAAAAGGGTATTATGTTTGGGGAGAAAAAGCAACCAGTGGTTTTTCCCCCATCAGATGAGTTGAATGAAGTGTGTGAAGAAGCGTGGGCTTCCCCCGATAAGAAACTAGTGATTTCTAAAAAGTTACTGATGGCGTACCCTTTCCCGCCAGAGGACAGGTTACGTTGGGAGACATCCCCTAAGGTGGACAAGGCGCTCACACGCTTATCAAAAAAGGTGGCACTGCCTTCTCAGGATACGGCCGCCTTAAAGGAACCTGCAGATAGAAAGCAGGAGGCTATCCTGAAGTCTGTGTATACACACTCAGGTACTATATGTCACGATCCGGGTATCTGGACGCCATTTCTTACCCATCAGATGCCTCCTAAGGCTGGCTCAGCGCTCCAGGACCGGATCCCATCTGTTATCCTGATGTGTACATTCCTGTATCCTCTCCTGTCACTCTGGGACGCTGTCACAGTAAACGCCATATTACACCTGGCATGGCGTCTCCCGCGGCCTCCGCCGCCGTCCCTGAACTTCTGCATGCAGAGTGTCTGAGTGGCGATTACGTCAGCCGCGGCCTCCGCTGTGTCCGCGTGGTTGGATGTGCATCTGTCAGCCTGGCGCCTCCTGTCTTTGGTGGCCGGCGCCGCCATTACTGTTTTCATTACCACATGGATTACAAACCAAACTTCCCTCCAAGTGTCTGCATGGGCGCAGCCATCTTGGATTCTGTCAGCTGATCATTTCCACCAATCTGTTCTCAGTATTGATAATCTGCATAATTGCCTAGCCAATCCCTTCCTTGCTGCAGGTATAAATACACTGTGCCTGAGCAAGGAAGGCGTCAGTGCTTTGGTTGTCAAACCTAGTTCCTGTTTGTCTCTCTCCTGTGATTGTCTTCCAGGTTCCAGCTCCTGTCTCAAGACTTCCACCATAGAGACCCGCACCAGCATTCCACCTGCGGTGTAGCCTGACTCTCCAATCCATTGTGGATTCATCTGTTTCCAGCTACAACATTACCTGCTTCCAGCTCAGCTTCCAGCAGAGTACAGCTTCCCTTAAAGGGCCGGTGTCCTTTCTACACTTTACCACTCTCCACCGGTATTATTATTTCTCCGCTCTCAAGTTCTACATTTCAGTTCATATTTCATCGCTCCCAAGTTCATTTATTATTTAACTGGTTCCAGCCAGTACCCACTCCGTGCTAACAACAGTCTGGTTCCAGCCAGTATCCACAGCAGCTGTTTTATCTTCAGCAACCCAGCTTTTCCTGGAACACCAGCTGGCACAATCCTGGGTTATCTCCATTGCTACAGTCGGGCCTGGTAAGGACTTTCCATCTAGAAGATCATAAGAACTATCTCACACTACCAGTGCCCTGTGGCTCCTGCCGTCCTGTAGTACCCAGGAACTGTATTTATTCTTTGCTGACTTTTACGTTTTCTTTTACTGCTGCTGTGTTGCGGAGTTGTCATAAATAAACATCATTGACTTTTATTCCTGGTTGTCGTGGTCACGCCTTCGGGCAATTCTTCTACATGTCTAGGGGTCTGATACAACCTGCCAGGTTCCATTACACCTCAGCCCCTACAACTGAGGCTGCCTCCCGTCAGCTCAGGCCCTCAGTTGTGACAGTCCCTACAACTGAGGCTGCCTCCCATCAGCTCAGGCCCTCAGTTGTGACAGTAAGCACTGACCTAATGAATCCAGCCGGAGATCAGGATCAAGCGGCCAGGCCGATGCAAGAACTGGCAGCCCGACTTGAACATCAGGAGGCTGCACAGGGCCACATCATCCGCTGTCTCCAGGATCTCTCTACTCGGCTGGATGGGATTCAGACAACCCTCCGTGGATCAGACGCGTCCGGTGCGTCAACCACAGTGTCTCCAGCTATAACCCCACCCACCTTACCCATTTCTGCTCCACGTCTTCATCTTCCAACGCCAGCAAAATTTGACGGATCTCCAAGATTCTGCAGGGGATTTCTCAACCAGTGTGAGATTCAGTTTGAGCTACAACCTGGCAATTTTCCCAGTGACCGTACAAAAATTGCCTACATTATTTCTCTTCTCAGTGGCTCAGCCCTTGATTGGGCATCACCGTTATGGGAGAGGTCCGACACCCTGCTATCTTCCTACACTGCCTTCGTGTCAACATTCAGGCGCATCTTCGACGAGCCAGGCCGGGTAACCTCAGCTTCATCCGAGATTCTCCGTTTACGCCAGGGGTCACGTACTGTAGGACAATATCTGATACAGTTCCAGATCCTGGCATCCGAACTGGCATGGAACGACGAGGCCCTGTATGCTGCATTCTGGCATGGCTTATCTGAGAGTATTAAAGATGAGTTAGCTACCAGAGACTTACCTTCCAAGTTAGATGAGCTAATCTCACTCTGCACGAAAGTTGATTTACGTTTCAGAGAGAGAGCAACTGAGCGTGTAAGATCATCTGCTCCAAAATCTTCTGCTCCTCCTCCTCGCCAACTGTCACCATCTAAAGATGAGTCCAGCCAAATTGGTAGTTCCCGTTTAACTCCTGCTGAGCGCCGAAGACGCCTCTCCAAGTCTCTCTGTCTTTATTGTGCAGCTCCATCTCACACCATTAATGCCTGTCCCAAACGTCCAGGACTCCAGACCCTAGCTCGCCAAGGAGAGGGCCGGCTAGGAGTAATGATCTCCTCTCCATCTCCTCAAGATTGTAATCTCCCAGTCTCGCTTCAAGTTGCTCAACGTTATCGGAACGTCATTGCCCTCCTTGATTCCGGAGCAGCTGGGAACTTTATTACCGAAGCCTATGTTAAACGGTGGTCCCTACCCACCGAGAGACTTCCTTCGTCCATTTCTTTAACTGCCGTGGATGGCAGCAAAATTTTTGATGCAGTTATTTCTTTAAGGACTCTACCAGTTCGTCTGAGAGTGGGAGTTCTTCATTCCGAACTTTTTTCTTTTTTAGTGATTCCAAGAGCCACACATCCTGTGGTCCTGGGCCTTCCATGGCTCCGTCTTCACAATCCTACAATTGATTGGACGACTACGCAAATCCTGGCATGGGGTTCCTCCTGTGCTGAGACATGTTTGTTTAAAGTATTGCCTGTCTGTTCTTCCTCCCCCAGGTCGTCTGATGTTCCACCTCCTCCATATCAAGATTTCACGGATGTGTTCAGTAAAGCTTCTGCTGATATCCTTCCTCCTCATAGAGAATAGGACTGCCCGATTTATCTCGTTCCAGGGAAGGTTCCACCTCGAGGCCGAACTTATCCGTTGTCTCTGCCTGAGACGCATTCTATGGAGGAATACATTAAAGAGAACCTAGCAAAGGGGTTCATTCGACCTTCTTCTTCTCCAGCCGGCGCAGGCTTCTTTTTTGTAAAGAAGAAAGATGGTGGTCTGCGGCTGTGCATCGACTACAGAGGTTTGAACGACATTACCATCAAGAACCGTTATCCTTTACCCCTGATTACTGAGCTCTTTGACAGAGTTAGCGGAGCTACCATCTTTACAAAGCTGGACTTGAGAGGTGCATACAATCTCATCCGGATCCGTGAGGGTGACGAGTGGAAGACCGCCTTTAACACCCGTGACGGACATTATGAGTACCTCGTCATGCCCTTCGGATTGAGCAATGCTCCAGCTGTCTTCCAGCATTTTGTCAATAAGATCTTCAGAGACATTCTATACCGTCATGTCGTGGTCTATCTAGACGATATCCTCATTTTTGCCAACGATTTAGAGGAACATCGTTTTTGGGTTAAAGAGGTTCTGTCCCGTCTCCGTGTCAATCATCTCTATTGCAAATTAGAGAAATGCGTCTTTGAAGTCAAGTCCATTCCGTTTCTAGGGTACATTGTGTCCGGTTCCGGACTAGAGATGGATCCTGAGAAACTACAAGCAATCCAAAATTGGCCGATACCCTTAACCCTCAAAGGGGTCCAGAGGTTCTTGGGGTTCGCCAACTATTACCGAAAGTTTATACGAGACTTTTCCACCATTGTGGCGCCTATTACTGCTTTCACTAAGAAGGGTGCTAACCCGTCCAAGTGGTCTGAAGAAGACATGCAAGCATTTCATCTTTTAAAACAAAGGTTCATCTCTGCGCCTGTTCTGAAACAGCCTGACATCGACTCTCCTTTCATCTTAGAGGTGGATGCCTCCTCCGTTGGAGTAGGAGCGGTGTTATCTCAGAGGGCTAAAGATGGCCATTTACACCCTTGCAGTTTCTTCTCCCGGAAGTTCTCCCCAGCTGAGCGCAACTATGCCATTGGCGACCAGGAGTTGCTAGCCATCAAGCTCGCTCTAGAAGAGTGGAGGTATCTGTTGGAGGGAGCTTCTCATTCAATCACCATACTTACAGACCACAAGAACCTTTTATATCTGAAAGGCGCACAATGTCTCAACCCTCGTCAGGCCAGATGGGCACTTTTCTTTTCCAGGTTCGACTTTAAACTCCAGTTCTGTCCGGGCTCTCAGAATCGCAAGGCCGATGCCCTTTCCCGCTCATGGGAGCAAGAAAATGAGTCAGAGTCTTCAGACAAGCATCCTATTATAAATCCGTTGGCATTCTCCACGGTAGGGATGGACTCTACGCCCCCATCAGGGAAAAGTTTTGTGAAACCGATGCTAAGGAAGAAGCTCATGCATTGGGCCCATGCTTCCCGTTTTGCCGGACATACAGGTATCCAAAAAACCCTGGAGTTTATCTCTAGGTCCTATTGGTGGCCAACTCTGAAAAAGGACGTCTTGGAGTTTATTGCATCTTGCCCAAAGTGTGCTCAACATAAGGTATCCCGCCAGTCGCCTGCGGGGCAACTGGTTCCACTATCTGTTCCCCGTCGACCTTGGACCCATTTGTCGATGGATTTTATTACAGATTTACCCATGTGCAACAAGTTCAATACCATCTGGGTGGTAGTTGACCGGTTCACCAAGATGGCACACTTCATTCCTCTCACCGGTCTTCCGTCAGCTTCCAAGTTGGCTCAAGTATTCATACAAGAGATCTTCCGACTCCACGGTCTTCCTGAAGAAATTATCTCAGATCGAGGAGTTCAATTCACAGCCAAATTCTGGCGAAGTTTATGTCAAGTCCTCCAAGTCAAGCTAAAGTTTTCCACGGCTTACCATCCTCAGACCAATGGTCAAACCGAGAGGGTGAATCAGGACTTGGAGGCCTTCCTCCGCATCTATGTGTCCTCCTCTCAAGATGACTGGGTTCAATTACTTCCCTGGGCCGAGTTCTGTCATAACAACCAGTATCATTCTTCATCTGCTTCAACACCATTCTTCACTAACTTTGGATTCCACCCTAAAGTTCCTGAGTTCCAACCGCTTCCAGCAACTTCTGTTCCCGCAGTGGATATCACCTTGCATCAGTTTGCCAATATCTGGAAGAGCGTACGATCAGCTCTGCTCAAGGCATCGTTCAGGTACAAGAAGTTTGCGGATAAGAAGCGTCGAGCAGTTCCTGCTCTCAAGGTGGGTGATCGGGTATGGTTATCCACGAAGAATTTGAGGTTAAGAGTTCCCAGTATGAAGTTTGCACCTCGCTATATCGGTCCTTTCAAGATTGAACAAGTCATCAATCCTGTTGCTTACAGACTCCAGTTGCCTCCCTTCTTAAAAATACCCAGGACATTCCATGTTTCCCTGTTGAAACCGCTGATCTTGAATCGGTTTCATTCCTCACTTCCTCCAACTCCGAAAGTCCAAACTCAACGAGGCGTTGAGTATGAAGTGGCCAAGATCCTGGACTCACGTCACCGTTACGGTCAACTACAATATCTTATTGACTGGAAGGGTTATGGTCCTGAGGAACGTTCATGGACCAATGCTTCTGATGTCCATGCTCCTGCCTTGGTCCGGAGATTCCATTCCAAGTTTCCTCAAAAGCCAAAGAAGTGTCCTGGGGCCACTCCTAAAGGGGGGGGGGGGGGTGCTGTCACGATCCGGGTATCTGGACGCCATTTCTTACCCATCAGATGCCTCCTAAGGCTGGCTCAGCGCTCCAGGACCGGATCCCATCTGTTATCCTGATGTGTACATTCCTGTATCCTCTCCTGTCACTCTGGGACGCTGTCACAGTAAACGCCATATTACACCTGGCATGGCGCCTCCCGCGGCCTCCGCCGCCGTCCCTGAACTTCTGCATGCAGAGTGTCTGAGTGGCGATTACGTCAGCCGCGGCCTCCGCTGTGTCCGCGTGGTTGGATGTGCATCTGTCAGCCTGGCGCCTCCTGTCTTCGGTGGCCGGCGCCGCCATTACTGTTTTCATTACCACATGGATTACAAACCAAACTTCCCTCCAAGTGTCTGCATGGGCGCAGCCATCTTGGATTCTGTCAGCTGATCATTTCCACCAATCTGTTCTCAGTATTGATAATCTGCATAATTGCCTAGCCAATCCCTTCCTTGCTGCAGGTATAAATACACTGTGCCTGAGCAAGGAAGGCGTCAGTGCTTTGGTTGTCAAACCTAGTTCCTGTTTGTCTCTCTCCTGTGATTGTCTTCCAGGTTCCAGCTCCTGTCTCAAGACTTCCACCATAGAGACCCGCACCAGCATTCCACCTGCGGTGTAGCCTGACTCTCCAATCCATTGTGGATTCATCTGTTTCCAGCTACAACATTACCTGCTTCCAGCTCAGCTTCCAGCAGAGTACAGCTTCCCTTAAAGGGCCGGTGTCCTTTCTACACTTTACCACTCTCCACCGGTATTATTATTTCTCCGCTCTCAAGTTCTACATTTCAGTTCATATTTCATCGCTCCCAAGTTCATTTATTATTTAACTGGTTCCAGCCAGTACCCACTCCGTGCTAACAACAGTCTGGTTCCAGCCAGTATCCACAGCAGCTGTTTTATCTTCAGCAACCCAGCTTTTCCTGGAACACCAGCTGGCACAATCCTGGGTTATCTCCATTGCTACAGTCGGGCCTGGTAAGGACTTTCCATCTAGAAGATCATAAGAACTATCTCACACTACCAGTGCCCTGTGGCTCCTGCCGTCCTGTAGTACCCAGGAACTGTATTTATTCTTTGCTGACTTTTACGTTTTCTTTTACTGCTGCTGTGTTGCGGAGTTGTCATAAATAAACATCATTGACTTTTATTCCTGGTTGTCGTGGTCACGCCTTCGGGCAATTCTTCTACATGTCTAGGGGTCTGATACAACCTGCCAGGTTCCATTACACCTCAGCCCCTACAACTGAGGCTGCCTCCCGTCAGCTCAGGCCCTCAGTTGTGACAGTCCCTACAACTGAGGCTGCCTCCCGTCAGCTCAGGCCCTCAGTTGTGACACTATACTGAGACCTGCTATTGCTTCAGCATGGATGTGTAGTGCTGCAGCAGCGTGGTCTGATTCCCTGTCTGATAACATTGATTCCCTGGACAGGGACACTATATTGCTAACCATAGAGCATATTAAAGACGTAGTCTTATATATGAGAGATGCACAGAGGGACATTTGCCGGCTGGCATCTAGAATTAATGCAATGTCCATTTCTGCCAGGAGAGTATTATGGACTCGGCAGTGGACAGGTGATGCTGATTCTAAAAGGCACATGGAAATTTTGCCTTATAAGGGTGAGGAATTGTTTGGGGACGGTCTTTCAGACCTCGTATCCACAGCAACAGCTGGGAAGTCGACTTTTTTACCTCAGGTTCCCTCACAGCCTAAGAAAGCACCGTATTATCAAGTACAGTCCTTTCGGCCTCAGAAAGGCAAGCGAGTTAGAGGCGCGTCCTTTCTGCCCAGAGGCAGGGGTAGAGGGAAAAAGCTGCATCATACAGCCAGTTCCCAAGAACAAAAATCCTCCCCTGCTTCCACTGCATGACGCTGGGGCTCCACATGTGGAGCCAGGTGCGGTGGGGGCCCGTCTCCGGAACTTCAGCGACCAGTGGGTTCGCTCACAGGTAGATCTCTGGGTTCTACAAGTGGTATCTCAGGGATACAAGCTGGAATTCGAGACGTCTCCCCCTCACCGTTACCTCAAATCAGCCTTGCCAGCTACTCCCCAGGACAGGGAGGTAGTACTGGCGGCAATTCACAAGCTGTACCTCCAGCAGGTGATAATCAAAGTTCCCCTCCTTCAACAGGGACGGGGTTACTATTCCACAATGTTTGTGGTACCGAAACCAGACGGTTCGGTAAGACCCATTCTAAATTTGAAATCCTTGAACACTTATATAAGGAAGTTCAAGTTCAAAATGGAATCGCTCAGGGCAGTTATTGCAAGCCTGGAAGAGGGGGATTACATGGTATCACTGGACATCAAGGATGCTTACCTACATGTCCTCATTTACCCACCTCACCAGGTGTACCTCCGTTTTGTGGTACAGGACTGCCATTACCAATTCCAGACGTTGCCGTTTGGTCTGTCCACGGCACCGAAGGTATTTACCAAAGTAATGGCCGAAATGATGATACTCCTTCGAAAGAAGGGAGTTATAATTATACCGTACTTGGACGATCTCCTTATAAAGGCGAGGTCCAGGGAGCAGTTGTTGGTCGGAGTAGCACTATCTCAGGAAGTGCTACAACAGCACGGCTGGATTCTGAATATCCCGAAGTCGTAGCTGGTTCCTACGACGCGTCTACTGTTCCTGGGTATGATTCTGGACACAGAACAGAAGAAGGTATTTCTCCCGGAGGAGAAGGCCAAGGAGTTGTCATCTCTGGTCAGAGACCTCCTAAAACCAAAACAGGTGTTGGTGCATCACTGCACGCGAGTCCTGGGAAAGATGGTAGCTTCTTACGAGGCAATTCCATTCGGCAGGTTCCATGCACGGATCTTTCAGTGGGATCTGTTAGACAAGTGGTCCGGATCGCATCTTCAGATGCATCGGCTGATCACCCTGTCCCCGAGGGCCAGGGTGTCTCTGCTGTGGTGGCTGCAGAGTGCTCATCTTCTCGAGGGCCGCAGATTCGGCATACAGGACTGGATCCTAGTGACCACGGATGCAAGCCTCCGAGGTTGGGGGGCAGTCACTCAGGGAAGAAACTTCCAAGGACAATGGTCGAGTCAGGAAGCTTCCCTACACATAAATATTCTGGAACTAAGGGCCATTTACAATGCCCTAAGTCAGGCAAGATCCCTGCTTCAAAACCAGCCGGTGCTGATTCAGTCAGACAACATCATGGCGGTCGCCCATGTAAACCGATAGGGCGGCACAAGAAGCAGGATGGCGATGGCAGAAGCCACAAGAATTCTCCGATGGGCGGAAAATCACGTGATAGCACTGTCAGCAGTATTCATTCCGGGAGTGGACAACTGGGAAGCAGACTTCCTCAGCAGGCACGACCTCCACCCGGGAGAGTGGGTACTTCATCCAGAAGTCTTCCAGCTGATTGTAAATCGTTGGGAAAGGCCACAGGTGGACATGATGGCGTCCCGCCTCAACAAAAAGCTAAAAAGATATTGCGCCAGGTCAAGGGACCCTCAGGCGATAGCTGTGGACGCTCTAGTGACACCGTGGGTGTACCAGTCGGTTTATGTGTTCCCTCCTCTTCCTCTCATACCAAAGGTACTGAGGATAATAAGAAAGAGAGGAGTAAGAACTATACTCATCGTTCCGGATTGGCCAAGAAGGACTTGGTACCCGGAACTACAAGAAATGATCTCAGAGGACCCTTGGCCTCTGCCTCTCAGACAGGACCTGCTACAGCAGGGGCCCTGTCTGTTTCAAGACTTACCGTGGCTGCGTTTGACGGCATGGCGGTTGAACGCCGGCCCCTGATGGAAAAGGGCATTCCGGTTGAAGTCATTCCTACGCTGATTAAAGCTAGGAAGGATGTGACAGCAAAACATTATCACAGCATATGGCGAAAATATGTTGCATGGTGTGAGGCTATGAAGGCCCCAACAGAAGAATTTCAGCTGGGTCGATTTCTGCACTTCCTACAGTCAGGAGTGACTATGGGCCTAAAATTGGGATCCATTAAAGTCCAGATTTCGGCCCTGTCTATTTTCTTTCAAAAAGAACTGGCTTCACTGCCTGAAGTTAGGACGTTTGTTAAGGGAGTGCTGCATATTCAGCCCCCTTTTGTGCCCCAAGTGGCACCTTGGGATCTCAACGTTGTGTTGGATTTCCTAAAATCACATTGGTTTGAGCCACTTCAGACCGTGGAGTTGAAATATCTCACGTGGAAAGTGGTCATGCTTTTGGCCTTGGCTTCGGCTAGGCGTGTGTCAGAATTGGCGGCTTTGTCATGTAAAAGCCCCTATCTGATCTTCCATATGGACAGGGCAGAATTGAGGACTCGTCCCCAATTTCTCCCTAAGGTGGTATCAGCGTTTCATTTGAACCAACCTATTGTGGTGCCTGCGGCTACTCGGGACTTGGAGGCTTCCAAGTTGCTGGACGTAGTCCGGGCCCTGAAAATCTATGTTTCCAGGACGGCTAGTGTCAGAAAAACTGACTCGCTGTTTATCCTGCATGCACCCAACAAGCTGGGTGCTCCTGCTTCTAAGCAGACTATTGCTCGCTGGATCTGTTGCACGATTCAACTTGCACATTCTGCGGCTGGACTTCCGCATCCTAAATCAGTCAAAGCCCATTCCACGAGGAAGGTGGGCTCTTCTTGGGTGGCTGCCCGAGGGGTCTCGGCTTTACAACTTTGCCGAGCTGCTACCTGGTCGGGATCAAACACGTTTGCAAAATTCTACAAGTTTGATACCCTGGCTGAGGAGGACCTTGAGTTTGCTCATTCGGTGCTGCAGAGTCATCCGCACTCTCCCGCCCATTTGGGAGCTTTGGTATAATCCCCATGGTCCTTACGGAGTACCCAGCATCCACTAGGACGTCAGAGAAAATAAGATTTTACTCACCGGTAAATATATTTCTCGTAGTCCGTAGTGGATGCTGGGAGCCCGTCCCAAGTGCGAATTTCTGCAATACTTGTATATAGTTATTGCTTAACTATAGGGTTTTTTGTTCTGAGCCATCAGTTTAATGAGGCTCAGTTGTTGTTCATACTGTTAACTGGGTATAATTATCACAAGTTGTACGGTGTGATTGGTGTGGCTGGTATGAGTCTTACCCTGGATTCCAAATCCTTTCCTAGTAATGTCATCTCTTCCGGGCACAGTTTCCCTAACTGAGGTCTGGAGGAGGGGCATAGAGGGAGGAGCCAGTGCACACCAGATGTAGTACCTAATCTTTTCTTTAGAGTGCCCAGTCTATTGCGGAGCCCGTCTATTCCCCATGGTCCTTACGGAGTACCCAGCATCCACTACGGACTACGAGAAATAGATTTACCGGTGAGTAAAATCTTATTTTTTGAGAAGGCTAACCATCGTTGGTTTGTATTTTTTGCTTTATCATTAGAGATGCTAGCTGCGCACGTTGGGTAGTCACCGGATTATGCCTAATTAGATAGAATTAGAAAGCTATCATAGTCGAAAGTGTTATAATCCCTGCTAGTTGCGGGAAGTATAGGAGGGAAGCAGCGTTATCAGATGTTCATGAAGTAATTTACTGTGCATGTGAAAGTACTGAGAGTGGTGAACTATATCTAACAGTGTTCACAAGGCTCTATATCAAAGCCTCAATGTGTATAGTACCTGATAATTTAATATATATATGTGTGTCTAGACTAGGAGTTATCTAGCTGAGCGCCTTAACCCCTGCAAACCGTGGGGACTATAGGAATTAAGCAGTAAAATGAGATGCTGATTAACCATCTCACTGTGCAAAAAAAACATACTGGGTGTATGAAAACTGTATCAAACTAGTGTCCATAAGGCTGCATAATAAAGCCTAAAAAAACGTGTATTATTAGACACTCAATAGGTGTATGAGCCTGCATTAGTGAATTGTATCCAATAGTGTCTATAAGGCTATATAATAAAGCCTTAAATACATATACTACTAGACACTTAGGGGTATATTTACTAAGGTCCCGATTTTGAACGAGATGGTGTTTTTTCTTCAAAGTGTCATCTCGGGAATTTACTAAACTCAAATCACGGCAGTGATGAGGGCATTCGTATTTTTTTGGAAGTCCAAGGGAAAAAATACGATTGAATACACCTTCGGTCAAATGCGGCTGTTTAGGTATGGTTCACGGTCATTTACTAACCATTCGTATTTGTAATGTGTACCATGAAAATGCATTTGCGGCCGTGAAAGAATACAAATCGTAAAAAAGTCCTAAAAAAAAGTAGACCTGCTTTTGATAAGCGTGTTTACATGTGTATTCAATTATCCATTAGTCACACCTGAATTTTTGGCCCTTTAAAAGGGTCCCAAGCACATTTTTGACCAACTCTCACTCTGAAATGGCTGCTGCCGTGTGTAGTACAGATTTATTGTTTGCTGGGGGATACCTGAGACTGCTCCATGAGGCGACAATAAATCAGGGCCAGGTAAGTCAACATGGTCAGCAGGTTGTACAGGTGCCGCGGAGGCTGCGCAGGCCTCGTTTTTTTAGGGGTCGTTTAAACTTAAATGCATTGTCCGATGATAGGGTCATACAGATGTTTCGGCTAAATAGAAGCAACATTTTCCGTCTGTATGACCTTGTCAAACTGGACCTAGACCCTGAGACAGCACGCTCTCGCTCTGTCTCAGGCCCGCACAAACTCCTGGCTCTGTTGCACTTTATGGCTACTGGGAGCTTCCAGGCTGTGACAGGCGATGTAATTGGTATCTCCCAGCCCACCTTTTCAAAATATTTAAATCAGGTGAGTTGAAATATACATACACGTCTATGTCTAAGTGTTGCTTCTGTTATGTCTTATAACACAGTATTGTATTGATTACAGATCATGACATTCACCTTATATTTTGTAATGTCCACTCAGGTTTTGGATGTATTGGAACCCCACATAGATGCCTCTATCTGCTTCTCTACCCAGGAGTCGCAGTGGCATGCAGTCAGGGTAGCTTTCTATGAGCTTGCTGGCATGCCCAATGTGCTGGGTGCCATAGATTGCACACACGTTGAGCTGAGACCACCTAGGGGCAGGCAATATGTTTTGACAAATAGACATTTTCGCCAATCCACTAATGTCCAGGTGGTTTGTGATGCAAATCTCAAAATTATGAGTGTGGTTGCAGGTTACCCTGGCGGCTGCCATGACTCCTTCATCCTCAGTCAGTCATCACTGTTCGATAAGTTTGAGGACGGACAAATGCCTGATGGCTGGCTGCAGGGTATGTTCCCAGTGTGTTGTGTGTATGTGTGGTAACTTCAAACTCCTGATTTTTGTATGTGTTTTACCATAATCCACATGTCCTAATGTTGGCTATATCTGTATTTCAGGTGATGGTGGTTATGGCTGCTACTCTTGGCTCCTTACTCCATTGTCCCAACCTGATTCTCCTGCTGAACACAATTATAATAATGCACATAAGTCTACGCGGAATGTGATAGAAAGATGTTTTGGGGTGCTGAAATCTAGGTTTCGGTGTCTGGATAAATCTGCTGGGCTTTTGTTGTATAGTCCCTCAAAGGTGACTAGGATTGTGTTCTGCTGCTGTTTTCTTCATAATCTGTGTTTGAGTCAACATCTGCCACATGTTGGTGATGAAGAAAACAGCCAGCAAGTAGGTGAGTTAGAAACATCTGGTGACAGTGTGAGTACAGATGTAGGGAGGCAGGTAAGGCAAGAAGTGATTCTGTGTTATTTTAACGGTAAGTATTATTTAGTTATAAATAACCTTGCCTAACCACTTTTTTTAAAATGTATTGTAGGTGTGAATGTTGTTTGTGTTGCGTTAGTGTTTGTTAATTATACTGTTCTTTACAGTTATACTGTAATTTGAATAACTTACACTGTCACTCATTAGCACATTAAACCATACACATATTGCGTGTTTAAAAATGATTTGCTTGGACACAGGCATTTTTGGTGTAACAATTCCAAAAACTTTATTTTTTAACAACCATTTGATGCATCCTTCATTTTTTTTTTTTTTGTGTGTGCTGGGTGCAGAGGATTGACCTGGTTCGTTGGTCCGTGTTCTGCTGGAGCGTCTAACAGGGGAGGTAACTGGGGTCTGGCTTGGTGTTGTAGTTCCGGAGCTTGAGCTGATTTGTTGGGATGCCAACACATTAATGCTTTGGCTGAGGTTGTGTATGCTTGCAGTCAGTTGGGTATTTGTGGCAGTGTTGCTGGCAATAATTCTGGAGAGGTTTTCGTTGACCAGTTGGTTGTGTTGTATTATTTGTATGAGGGCTTGTTGCTGCCGCTGTTGTTCATCCATGATTCGGAGTAAATTGGCTTGCATTTGACTGTTGTCTGCCCTCATCTGCTCCATTGAATTGGCAATTCTGCCAACCTGAACTATCAGTCTGCCTGAGTTCCGACTGAGGCGAGGCAGATGATGGGGCAGACTGGCAAGGTATTGGGTGTGGGTGTTCAGGCAGGCATAATGTTGTGCCTGTTGTGTGGCCCAATTGCTCCAAAACTCAGGGGCCATTTGTTGCTGGGGTGGTGTTGGCATCAATTGGGGGCTATGGGATGTTTGGGGTGATTGTGTTATGTCCTGCTGCGTGGTTGGCTGGGTAGCATCGATGGGCTGCAGGTGTAGTGTGTAGGTAGGCTGCTGGTCACTTTCCTGCTGTGCGTCCTCGTCCATGATGGGTGGTCCTGTATGGGGTTGATAACAGCCACTATTTAGTTTTTTAAATATTTCTTTGCTTGACGTAAACATGCCTTACTTAATAATATTCATGTTGAAAATGAAACAGAGATTGTGGCCTAAAATTACCTAGGAATCTTACCTTTTTTAACACATATGTGGCTTCTAACTTTCCATACTCAATGGAAAAATGAATTAGGGAATTGTCGGACTCTGTGCCATAATGAATGTGCAAACACGAAGAACTGTCGCCATTTTAAATTAATGCATTTACAGATTGTGTATGACCCTTCCTTTTGTCAAACACACACAATACATTAAATGTGTTTTGGAACACACTCACAAATTGATCAAGGCAGTCAGTGTTGTGTGGGCAAATTACACCAAAGAAATAAAGCACACATTTCTCAGAAAAAAACCATGTAAATGTCTTAAGGTGGTCTATGTTTAGAAATGGTGATGTTGTCCATGGCAAACAATTGGATTCTAGATTACATTTATGTTGCTGTTTCTTGTTTAGATTTCTGGAATATTACATGGTTGCTATGGGCAACATCACACCTGAAAATGTTACTGCAAAAATGTCAAAAAAAAACCATGTGCTTGTTGTTTGTGATTATTGCCTGGAATAAGAATTAACACAAATAAATTAATTTTGCCAGTACACAAACAGTGGTGCAGATGAATTAACCAGGAGAAGACCTAAGGATTTGAAAAACGAGTGATATGTACAAAATGATAAAGGCACAAGCCAAACAGGGACGTTCAGGATTTTTACTGTTAGGATCTGTTTTGCTTCTGCCTTGATCACCTTGCACATATCAGTGGTTTATCAATTCATTATGCCTTATCCAGGTTAATTCATAGACCACACTGTTTAAAATTTTTGTTACAATTAACTTTTATGTTTACTCACCAGACAGCTGAGGTGATTGTGGATCCTCGCTTTGTGGACTCGCCAAAATTGCTTGTGGTGGCAGGGTCAACACTGCGGAGATGCGCCGTTGGGGTGGTGATGATGGAGCAGCAGATTCCGCCTCAAGACGACGTCTCTTGGTTGGCCTCCTAGGCACAGTTACCGAGCCCTGTGATGGGCGCCTTAGTGGAGGGGGGTTTGCAGAAGAAGAACCTATGTGATAAGATAAACATTAACATTTTGTGCTTCTATGTGTTTGCTGAATATGTGATTACAGTGAATTCTTACCTGCATTCCCACCATCTGCATCACTTGGCAGTGTTGGCTGTGGCCTGGCTGTGCTGCTTCTCTGGCGTACTGTAGAAATATGAAGAATTACCTTATGGACATACTTTTATTTAAGAATGTTTTCTGTAAATCCTTCTTGTGATGTAAACATCTGGAACCTGATGATAAGTAAACTAAACGATGCTTAAGCTTTTCTGGCTGACTTCATTGGGTGTGTATACTTTAAATAATATTCAAATTCACAAATTAATCCATACACAAAGCCAAATAATGCACAATATTCTAATGTTTAAAAACCAAATCACATAGCTTGACACAACCACAATATTGCACGCTAAGGTACCAATTTTCATTCTACAAATACAACACTAGGCTCAAATATCTGCACAAAAATGTTTATAATAATTACAAAAATTCCTGAAAAACAATACAAAACCACAAAGGACAACCAACAACAACACACAATAAACAAAAATCCAAAGAAATCTATTTGTTTTCAAAATATGCAAACAACATATTCAACACACTTCTTTAAAATACACCTAGAAAGATTTAGTACTGATATCAAATGGAAGGAAAAGGCCAAGGCAACCAGATTAAAAAACAAAACAAAAACAAAAAATAATTGATATTAACACTACATCAGTCATGGACTACCTGGGGCTCTCAAGATGTAGTAAAACGACACATACCAGCATGCACTGCAACAGATGTAGCATTCACTAATGACAAAACTGAGGCAATGCATGATGGGACTTGTAGTTTGCCAACACCTGTAGAGCCACAGGTTGCCCAGGCCTGCACGACATCACCAACACATTGTAACAATTAACAAACTGACAATCACAATTAGCTTGATGACATTACAAACAACAAAGGACAACACACAGATGTTTACACTTTTAAAATAATAAAAACAACTCACCATCCTGCCTTGGCCGGTCAGAATCCCGGACATGAGTCGCACCAACCACTTCTGGCGGAATAAGTGAACGCACAGGCTCCTCCCAATCCCGATAAGATGCACGGAAGGGGTGTCCACCCCCGGTTTGGGGGGCTGATTTGGCCTCCTTGGCCATCTTTGCCTTGACACGGTGCTTTATGTCATAAAAGCGCTTGCGACACGTGTCCTCGGTCCGCCTCACCACACCCTCACTATTCACAGCCGCAATGACCTTCCCCCATAGAACAGACTTCCTACGTGTGGACACCTTGGCAGCATCATGGCCAAACAACTGCCGATGATGCCTCATCAGCTCCCGCACCAAAGCCATATTTTCTGAATAGCTGAATTTCACATTGCGCCCAGTCTTTGTAGTGGTGCGTCGCTGCGGAGCCACAACACCATCACTATCACTGGAGGCCGCAGCAGCAGCCACCCCTCCTCCTCACTAACCTCCTCCACCTCACTCACCTCCTCCCTCTCACTAACCTCCTCCACCTCACTCACCTCCTCCCTCTCACTCACCTCCTCCCTCTCACTCACCTCCTCCACCTCACTCACCTCCTCCACCTCACTCACCTCCTCCACCTCACTCACCTCCTCCCTCTCACTCACCTCCTCCCTCTCACTCACCTCCTCCACCTCACTCACCTCCTCCACCTCACTCACCTCCTCCACCTCACTCACCTCCTCCCTCTCACTCACCTCCTCCACCACACTGACCTCTGACTGGGACATAATCCAGACAAACTACAAATAACAAAAAAAAAACAAAACAGAAAACACACTCCTCCACTACCACTACGCACCACACACCCAACACACACACACACACACACACACACACACACACACACACACACACACACACACACACACACTCACAAACAATGACAATAGACTTGGAAAAAAAAAACAATGACAAAAAAAGTAGACAAACTTTTAAATAACTACACAACAAGTATGACAAGACTACTTACACACACAGTACAGCACTCAACAATCTCAAAAATCACCAACAAATCCTCCAAAATCTCCACAAAACTCACCAACTCCTAACACACCTTCCTCTCACCTCTCCACTAGCTAAACCCACGAGGTGCGGACGGTTTGGGGCGTTTTTATAGTAATGTGCACAGACACTCCTCCATCACGAATCAAACCAATCACGGACGAGTGACAAAAACGAAACTTAGGGAAAAAACGCGGCCGGGAACGGAGAAACACTGCCGTGACTAAAATGTGATGCAGTCGTAAAAAAAACACATAACACGGCCGCAAAACCACTAAATCGGCCACATTCTACCTTTTAAAACTACGAATGACATCGACATGGGTAAATACGAAAAAGAAAAATACGACAACTTAGTAAATTAGTCGTAATTAATTCAAAAAGTTGCAACATTACATTTTCGATGTCATTCGTGTTAGATCTTTAACCTCATTCTGAAAAATACGAATTTTAGTAAATATACCCCTTAATATATGTATGAGCCTATATCAGAAATCATTAAATAACACTGAATGTGTGAAATCTTTCTGAGCAATAAGGAACCATAGACTGTCCAATATCCTTAGGTCCCAGGTGTAATTGTCATCATATACATACTCTTATGGCTCAGTAAAACGTTGAAATGAATAATGCATGAACTTATCAACTCACACCCAGATAAGAACGGGGTGAGCCCTAATTATCGTTGTCAATAATACAGAGGAATATATAATCTGCATGATCTCATATGGATCATTAAACATATATTGGTATATAGGAATTCTGAGTGAAAGCATTGTGATATGTAATAATCATTGACATACCATACTATACTCCCTGATAAGGGGATTACTGATCACTTCACTGCCAGCAATCATTTTAGCTCTAAATGAGCCCAAATGACGCTACACTGAAATTGGGATAATGGTGTTTATTATTTGTGGCAATCTAAAGGCTTGATATTGTCAGAGCCTAGTCTCTGAACTAACAACAGCCGTTTCTCTTTAAGTGGATACATTTGTATCCCTATGCCCTCATGTTTCTATTGCAGTGGATACAATATGGCTTATGAAACTAATAGGAAGACACACAGGTGCTATTGAGATCTCATAATAGAGTCTGTACATTCACTCTGAGAAATAGTGTTAATACAACACACATTTTTGTTTGATCACTTTATTTTGAATCATTTCAACAGCACACATAACAAGTTATTACAGTTATATCATTATCATATATAATGACATCTGGTAAACCCTGCCTGAATGATTGTATATCCTCAGAGCCGGCCATAGGCATAGGCAAACTAGGCAATTGCCTAGGGCATTTGATATTCCTAGGGGCATCAGCAGCTTCTGCTGATTAAAATGATATGCAGCATGCCTATAGTCTGTGTGTAGCATTTCATATGCAGATACAGTCACAGTCTCACACAGTATATAGGCATGCTACATATCATTTTAATCAGCAGAATCTGCTTGTGCATCTTAGCCACATAGCAATGCAAATAAGCTGCATTTTCATAACAAAAAGGTGCCCGATGTTCGCATTGAGGCAAGATTTGAGTACACATCTGTATCCAAGCAGAGGCAGAGGTCACAGTGTTAGTGGCAGTGTTAGTGCTGGGTGCATGTGAGTGGGTTGGTTGTGCAGTAGTGTTCAGAATATGTGTAAGGAGCATTATGTGTGTCATGTAAAAATGCATTAATACTGTGCAACATATGTGTAGGGGGCACTATGTGTGTCATTATGTGTATAAGAGCATTAATAATGTGCGGCATATGTGTAAGGGGCACTATGTGTGTCATTATGTGTATAAGAGCATTAATAATGTGCGGCATATGTGTAACAGTGTACTACTGTATGTGTATCATTATGTGTATAGGGGCAGTAATAATGTGCAGCAAATGGGTAGGGGCACTATGTGTGTCATTATGGTCTCATGTGTAAGGGGCATTACTCTGGCATTATGTGTATAAATGCATTACTAATGTGTGGCATTATGTGTATAAGGTGCTCTACTATGTGGCGTTGTGTATAGAAAGGGCACTACTGTGTCGTCTAATGTGACTAAAGAGCAATAGGGGGTGGTGTAATGTGAATGAAGAGAAATATGGTGTGGTGTAATGTGAATAAGGGGCTCTACTGTGAGGAGTAACGTTTATAAGGTAAAGTGATACTACTGTGGGATGTAATATGAATTATGGACACTATCGCATGATCTAATGTGAATAAAGTTGCAGTATTGTGTGGCGTAACTGGAATTGGGGTTACTATTGTGTGGCCATGCCCCTTGCCAGCAAAAACACACCCCTTTTTGGGCTGAGCACCAAATGTGCGAACTGTTCCTCTTTAAAATATAGGGGGCACAAACACCAAAATAAGGACTGCTTTCCCAGCAGAAAGAGGTGCAAGGTCAGAGGCGGAACCAGCGGCGGTGCTAGGGGGCACCAGCCAAAATCTTGCCTAGGGCATCATATTGGTTAGGGCCGGCTCTGTATATCCTAAATCCTGGGAGGGATTGGAAAAATTTTGGAAATTTACTCTAGGATTCCCTTCAGTAGTATAAACGTGAACTACAGATATACAAGAATTATATATTCCTAATACACTTTTGACTATAAATTGACTATAAATTTTGATAACAAGATATGAGTCAATCCGGTGACATCTAGTGCGCAGCATTTCTATTTTTTAATCACGATTTTCTTTCTATGTACACTATTCTATTTTTTCTTAATATTCGCTGGTTTTACTATATATCATAATAAAAGTTACATTTTAATATAAAATTGTGCACCACTATAGGGCATTTCGAACCCTTTCTCCTTTCTTCTGTTGCAAATTTATTGTGCCTGTGGTAGCACCCCCCAAGCATTTTTTAATAACACTAACGTGTCTTGGATAATAAAAATGGGGGTCATTCTCTGGATATATAACCTGTGCGACTAACATTACAGTCATTAGAGATGAGCAGGTTCGGTTCGTCGAGATCCGAACCCCCCCCCCCCCCCCCGAACTTCACGTGGTTTTCACGGATCTTCCCGTCTTGCTCGGTTAACCCGAACGAGGCCGAACGTCATCATCCCGCTGTCGGATTCTCGCGAGATTCGTATTCCATATAAAGAGCCGCGCGTCGCCACCATTTTCACTCGTGCATTGGAGATTGAGCGGAGAGGACGTGGCTACGTTCTCTGCCTGAAAAGCTCACTATCTGTGCTCAGTGTGCTGCAAATACCTGTGCTCAGTGTGCTGCATTGTGGTGACCACCAGTATATTATTGTAGTACAGTACAGTAGGCGATTGCTGTATCTTGCAGCTTTGTGTCAGACTCAGTTCTATACAGTATCCTGATCAGTGCTCAATATCTGCTGCATTGTTGTGTGACCAGTATATACTATATAGTAGTACAGTTCAGCATTTTGGTGCAGTGTCGGACTGGAGCATGAAGGGCCCACCGGGGGTATGCAGTGGTAGGGGCCCATGATTAGGGGTGTGGCCATCCTCCAAAGGGGGTGTGGCCAGCCACAGCAGAGTTTTGGCTAACCATTATAGAGTACCTGGTCTGGACTCCTTGATAATTTATATAGTAATTAATGCTAGTGCATGCATGATAATGTGCCAGATTAATGACAGCAATGTACTGTAGAGAATACATCATAATCCTGTGCAGTATAAGGTAACATGTATAATATATAATTCAAGTGCACAGTCTAGAACCTGATCCCTAGAGGAGGAGGGCCTCCCAAGCAGTGGGGCCTACCGGTGGTTCCCCTGTACCCCTGTGGGCCAGTCAGAGCCTGTTTTGGTGACTACCAGTATATAGTAGTACAGTACAGTAGTCTATTGCTGTATCTTGCAGCTCTGTGTCACTTCTAGTATCCATATCTGTGCTGCATTGTTGTGTGACCAGTATACAGTAGTACAGTGCAGCATTTTGGTGACCACCAGTATATATAGTAGTACAGTACAGTAGTCCATTGCTGTATCTTGCAGCTCTGTGTCACTTCTAGTATCCATATCTGTGCTGCATTGTTGTGTGACCAGTATACAGTAGTACAGTGCAGCATTTTGGTGACCACCAGTATATATAGTAGTACAGTACAGTAGTCCATTGCTGTATCTTGCAGGCAGCTCTATGTCACTTCTAGTATCCATATCTGTGCTGCATTGTTGTGTGACCAGTATACAGTAGTACAGTGCAGCATTTTGGTGACCACCAGTATATATAGTAGTACAGTACAGTAGTCCATTGCTGTATCTTGCAGGCAGCTCTATGTCACTTCTAGTATCCATATATGTGCTGCATTGTTGTGTGACCAGTATACAGTAGTACAGTGCAGCATTTTGGTGACCACCAGTATATATAGTAGTACAGTACAGTAGTGCATTGCTGTATCTTGCAGCTGGCATATAATTCCACACATTAAAAAATGGAGAAGAAAAATGTGGAGGGTAAAATAGGGAAAGATCAAGATCCACTTCCACCTAGTGCTGAAGCTGCTGCCACTAGTCATGGCAGAGATGATGAAATGCCATCAACGTCGTCTGCCAAGGCCGATGCCCAATGTCATAGTAGAGAGCATGTAAAACCCAAAAAGCAAAAGTTCAGTAAAATGATGACCCAAAAATCTAAATTAAAAGCATCTGAGGAGAAGCGTAAACTTGCCAATATGCCATTTACGACACGGAGTGGCAAGGAACGACTGAGGCCCTGGCCTATGTTCATGGCTAGTGGTTCAGCTTCACATGAGGATGGAAGCACTCATCCTCCCGCTAGTAAAATGAAAAGAGTTAAGCTGGCAAGAGCACAGCAAAGAACTGTGCGTTCTTCTAAATCACAAATCCCCAAGGAGAGTCTAATTGTGTCGGTTGCGATGCCTGACCTTCCCAACACTGGACGGGAAGAGGTGGCGCCTTCCACCATTTGGATGCCCCCTGCAAGTGCTGGAAGGAGCACCCACAGTCCAGTTCCTGATCTTCAAATTGAAGATGTCACTGTTGAAGTACACCAGGATGAGGATATGGGTGTTGCTGGCGCTGAGGAGGAAATTGACAAGGAGGATTCTGATGGTGAGGTGGTTTGTTTAAGTCAGGCACCCGGGGAGACACCTGTTGTCCGTGGGATGAATATGGCCATTGACATGCCTGGTCAAAATACAAAAAAAAAATCACCTCTTCGGTGTGGAATTATTTTAACAGAAATGCGGACAACAGGTGTCAAGCCGTGTGTTGCCTTTGTCAAGCTGTAATAAGTAGGGGTAAGGACGTTAACCACCTAGGAGCATCCTCCCTTATACGTCACCTGGAGCGCATTCATCAGACGTCATTGACAAGTTCAAAAAATTTGGGTGACAGCGGAAGCAGTCCACTGACAACTAAATCCCTTCTTCCTCTTATACCCAAGCTCCCAGTGCAAACCACACAACCAACTCCCTCAGTGTCAATTTCCTCCTTAGACAGGAACGCCAATAGTCCTGCAGGCCATGTCACTGGCAAGTCTGACGAGTCCTCTCCTGACTGGGATTCCTCCGATGGATCCTTGAGTGTAACGCCTACTGCTGCTGGCGCTGCTGTTGTTGCTGCTAGGAGTCGATCATTATCCCAGAGGGGAAGTTGGAAGACCACTTGTACTACTTCCAGTAAGCAATTGACTGTCCAACAGTCCTTTGCGAGGAAGATGAAATTTCACAGCAGTCATCCTGTTGCAAAGCGGATAACTCAGGCCTTGGCAGCTGTGTTGCTGTTAGACGTGCGTCCGGTATCGGCATTAGTTCACAGGGACTTAGAGAATTTCTTGAGGTATTGTGTCCCCGGTACCAAATACCATCTAGGTTTTACTTCTCTAGGCAGGCGATACCGAGAATGTACACAGACGTCAGAAAAAGAGTCACCAGTGTCCTAAAAAATGCAGTTGTACCCAATGTCCACTTAACCACGGACATGTGGACAAGTGGAGCAGGGCAGACTAAGGACTATATGACTGTGACAGCCCACTGGGTAGATGTATTGCTTCCGGCAGCAACAACAGCAGCGGCGGCACCAGTAGCAGCATCTCGCGAACGCCAACTCGTTCCTAGGCAAGCTATGCTTTGTATCACCGCTTTCCATAAGAGGCACACAGCTGACAACCTCTTACGGAAACTGAGGAACACCATCGCAGATTGGCTTACCCCAATTGGACTCTCCTGGGGATTTGGGACATCGGACAACGGCACCAATATTGTGCGTGCATTACATGTGGGCAAATTCCAGCACGTCCCATGTTTTGCACATACAATGAATTTGGTGGTGCAGAATTTTTAAAAAAACGACAGGGCGTGCAAGAGATGCTGTCGGTGGCCTGAAGAATTGTGGGCCACTTTCTGCATTCAGCCACCGCGTGCCAAAGACTGGAGCACCAGCAAACACTCCTGAACCTGCCCCGCCATCAGCTGAAGCAAGAGGTGGTAACGAGGTGGAATTAAACCCTCTATATGCTTCAGAGGATGGAGGAGCAGCAAAAGGCCATTCAAGCCTATACATCTGCCTACGATGTAGGCAAAGGAGGGGGAATGCAGCTGACTCAGGCGCAGTGGAGAATGATTTCAACGTTGTGCAAGGTTCTGCAACCCTTTGAACTTGCCACACGTGAAGTCAGTTCAGACACTGCCAGTCTGAGTCAGGTCATTCCCCTCATCAGGCTTTTGCAGAAGCAGCTGGAGAGATTCAAGGAGGAGCTAAAACAGAGCGATTCCGCTAGGCATGTGGGACTTGTGGATGGAGCCCTTCATTCGCTTAACCAGGATTCACGGGTGGTCAATCTGTTGAAATCAGAGCACTACATTTTGGCCACCGTGCTCGATCCTAGGTTTAAAGCCTACGTTGTATCTCTCTTTCCGGCAGACACAAGTCTGCACATGTTCAAAGACCTGCTGGTGAGACACTTGTCAAGTCAAGCGGAACGTGACCCGCCAACAGCTCCTCCTTCATTTTCTCCCGCATTGGAGCTGCCAGGAAAAGGATAAAATTTCCAAAACCACCCGCTGGCGGTGATGCAGGGCAGTCAGGAGCAAGTGCTGACATCTAGTCCGGACTGAAGGACCTGCCAACGATTACTGACATGTCATCTACTGTCACTGCATATGATTCTGTCACCATTGAAAGAATGGTGGAGGATTATATGAGTGACAGCATCCAAGTAGGCACGTCAGACAGTCCGTACGTATACCGGCAGGAAAAAGAGGCAATTTGGAGGCCCTTGCACAAACTGGCTTTATTTTACCTAAGTTGCCCCCACTCCGGTGTGTACTCTGAAAGAGTGTTTAGTGCAGCCGCTCACCTTGTCAGCAATCGGCGTACAAGGTTACTTCCACAAAATGGGGAGAAGATGATGTTCATCAAGATGAATTATAATCAATTCCTCCATGGAGACATTTACCAGCAATTGCCTCCAGAAAGTACACAGGGACCTGTGATGGTGAATTCCAGTGGGGACGAATTAATACTCTGTGAGGAGGGAGATGTACACAGTGAAAGGGGTGAGGAATCGGAGGATGAGGAGGTGGTGGACATCTTGCCTCTATAGAGCCAGTTTGTGCAAGGAGAGATTGATTGCTTCTTTTTTGGTGGGGGCCCAAACCAACCAGTCATTTCAGCCACAGTCGTGTGGCAGACCCTGTCGCTGAAATGATGGGTTTGTTAAAGTGTGCATGTCCTGTTTATAAAACATAAGGGTGGGTGGGAGGGCCCAAGGACAATTCCATCTTGCACCTCTTTTTTTTTTTATTGATCTTTGCATCATGTGATGTTTGGGGCCAATTTTTTTTAAGTGCCATCCTGTCTGACACTGCAGTGCCACTCCTAGATGGGCCAGGTGTTTGTGCCGGCCACTTGTGTCGCTTAGCTTAGCCATCCAGCGACCTCGGTGCAAATTTTAGGACTAAAAATAATATTGTGAGGTGTTCAGAATAGACTGGAAATGAGTGGAAATTATGGTTATTGAGGTTAATAATACTATAGGATCAAAATTACCCCCAAATTCTATGATTTAAGCTGTTTTTGAGGGTTTTTTGCAAAAAAACACCCAAATCCAAAACACACCCGAATCCGACAAAATTTTTTAAGGGAGGTTTTGCCAAAATGCGTCCGAATCCAAAACACGGCCGCGGAACCGAATCCAAAACCAAAACACAAAACCCGAAAAATTTCCGGTGCACATCTCTATTTATCATATATCTTATTTGGATCAAGAACTGGAGTGCTGTTTGGCTCCTGGAACATTATACTATATAAAACAAATCACTAGCAATATCCTGGCTGTCTTTTGGGCAGAATTCGCATCAGTTGACGAGAAGGAAGAAATAATGTTTTACCATCAAATGCTTCAAGAAACAATCTAAGACATGAGGAAAAATGTAATGAGGATTTCTGCAGAAATTGATAGTAGCCTCGATAGAGTGAGAATTATCCCCTATCCCCTTCCACCTCCTTCGCTACCTCTCCCCTTCTGCCTGTTCCCATCTTGCCCACCTTCTCAATCTCTCCCTCTCATCAGGCACTGTCCCCTCTGCCTTCAAGCATGCTCTTGTCTCCCCTATTATTAAAAAACCTACCCTTGATCCTAACACTCTCTCCAACTATCGACGATCTCTCTCCTCCCCTTTGCCTCCAAACTTCTTGAGCGTATTGTCTATAATCGCCTTACTGCCTTTCTTTCCTCTCACTCACTGCTTGACCCATACCAGTCTGGTTTCCGCTCTCTCCACTCCACTGAAACTGCCCTCACAAAAGTCTGCAATGACCTCCATGCCGCCAAATCTAAGGGCCACTACTCTCTGCTTCTTCTTGACCTCTCTGCTGCTTTTGACACTGTGGACCACCCTCTTCTTCTGCAAATCCTTCACTCTCTTGGTCTACGTGATACTGCCCTCTCCTGGCTGTCCTCCTACCTCTCTGATCGTTCCTTCTCTGTCTCCTCTCATGATGCTACCTCGCCCCCACTTCCACTAACTGTTGGTGTCCCCCAAGGTTCTGTTCTTGGGCCTCTCCTTTTCTCTCTCTATACGTCCTCTTTAGGTGAACTCATTAGTTCTTTTAATTTCCAGTATCACCTCTATGCTGATGACACTCAAATCTACCTCTCCTCCCCTGATCTCTCCACGGCTCTCCTCACTCGTGCCTCTAACTGTCTTTCTGCTATCTCTTCCTGGATGTCCCAGCTCTTTCTTAAACTCAACATGTCTAAGACTGAGCTGATCATCTTCCCACCCTCCCGCACAACCTCACCTCCCACAATCTCATTATCCATTGATGGCACGACTATCTCCTCTAGCCCCCAAGTACGCTGTCTTGGTGTAATCCTTGACTCCTCCCTCTCCTTCAAACCACACATTCAGCACCTCTCACAAACCTGTCATTTTCATCTCAAAAACATTTCCAGGATCAGACCTTTTCTCACCCAGGATGCCACTAAGATCATTATTCACTCACTGATTATTTCCAGACTGGACTACTGTAATCTCCTCCTAACTGGCCTCCCTGACAATTACCTATCTCCACTCCAGTCTATCCTCAATGCTTCTGCTCGGCTCATCTTCCTCACCAAACGCACTACATCCACCTCCCCTCTCCTACTAGCCCTTCACTGGCTTCCCTTCCCCTTCAGAATCCAATTCAAACTTCTCACTCTCACTTACAAAGCTCTCACCCAATCCTCTCCCATTTACATCTCTGACCTTATCTCCCTTTACTCTCCCACCCGTCCTCTTCGCTCTGCTAATGCACGCCGCCTCTCCTGTCTCCTGATTACTTCCTCCCACTCCTATCTCCAAGATTTTTCACGTGCTGCTCCCTTCCTTTGGAATTCTTTACCTCTCCCCCTCAGACTCTCCACCTCTCTACAAAACTTCAAACGGGCTCTCAAGACCCATTTCTTTACCAAACCCAGCCAAATCTCATCCTAACCCCCTGTTCCATGCTCTCTATGTACCCCATCTGTGTCACCCCTGTCTGTCTACCCCTCCCCCTAGAATGTAAGCTCTCACGAGTAGGGCCCTCTTCCCTCATGTGCTCACCCTTTTCTTCTTTAATAATTCTCAACTGCCCAAATCACAGTTTTTGGGCCACCTGGAACTTATCTCTGTCATTTACTGGTGTAGTTATGCTTAGTTACCCTGTACTTGTCCAAAATTTGATTTCAACTGTAAGTCACTGTTTTGATTATGTGCATATGTACTCTGTAATTGGGCGCTGCGGAACCCTTGTGGCGCCATATAAATAAATGATAATAATAATAATAAATAGGCCCTACACACTCACAGATTTCACTGCATGATATGAACATGAACGAGAACTCGTTCATATCGTTCAGTGTGTAGGCACCAACGATGAACGATGTGCGGCCCCGCGCTCGTTCATCGTTGGTGTCGGGTCGCTTATGCATGCAAGCCAATATGGACAATCTCGTCCATATTAGCTTGCACTGCTATGGAGCCGGGTGATGGGGTGGGGATCCGGTCTCTAGGTCGACAGTAACTAGATCGACACTATCTAGGTCGACCACTATTGGGTATAGGGGTTATAGGTCGACAGGGTCTCTATGTCGACATGTTATAGGTCGACAGGGCAAAAGGTCGACATGATATTTTCACGATTTTTTTATTTTTTTGAACCTTTTCATACTTAACGATCCACGTGGACTACAATTGGGAACGGTAACCTGTGCCGAGCGCAGCGGTAGCGGAGCGAGGCACCTTGCCCGAAGCATGGCGAGCAAACACGGTGCACTAATTGGGGTTCCCGGTTACTCTACGAAGAAAACGACACAAATAAACACAAAAACCAAATGTCGACATTTTGATCTGTCGACCTAGAGACCCTGTCGACCTAGTTACTGTCGACCAATAGTGGTCGACCTAGACACTGTCGACCTAGTTACTATCTACTGTTCCATACCACACCCGACGGGGTGAGTGAAGAAACTTCACTCCCCCACGTCACCTCACCCCCGCCACTGGATCGCCTGTCTGCCATATCGGCCGTCGGGCAGCTCAGCGGCGGGTCGCCGAATGTGTAGGGCCCATTACTCTTAAACGATTTATATTGAGAAATAGATATTAGTGGTGTTTTTGTCCTTTCGCGATGCAGTTAATTAGTACAGACAAAAATGTAAAAAGCAGTTTGTTAAAACACTACCATGGTTTTAAGTTGGATCCAATTCTCTCAGTCTAAGTAAGGGGCATATTTATCCATACTTGCCTACTCTCCCGGAATGGCCGGGAGGCTCCCGAAAATCGGGTGACCCTCCCGGCCCCCCGGAAGAGCAGGCAAGTCTCCCGAAATCAGGGGTCCCCCTGCCTATCCGCCCACTAAAGGTCGATTTTGTTTGGTTTTGTTCGATGTTAGATCGATTTTTATCGATGTTGGCCTTCCAAGCTTAAAATACACATTTACTAACGTTTAAAAATGAATATAAAAATCCTCTACTAGTAAATGTGTTTTAACCCTGGAAGCCCAACATTGATTAAAATCGATATAAATCAATCCAACATCGAATAAAACCAAACAAAATCGACCTTATTAACTATACCCCCCTTGTATAAACATGCTCAAAAGCGCTTTGTAAAAAAAGCCCTAATTTTCTGCTGCCTGTCCTGACAAGAGTTTAGGTTTGTTTTTAATTAAAAAAAAAAAAAGTCTGATTATAAACTTCTATATTGTATGTTGCGAGATGTGCACATTTAAATGATATTATTATCTCCGCTCACTGTACACAAATGGGGTCAACATTCTTGGAATATCTGCAAATATATCAGCAGTAGTTTGAGATTTACAGTTAAGCCTGAAAATCCAGAGTTTGATGCATTTCCTGATTGGCACCAAACACAGGGAGTAGAGGCCGTATACAGAGCTACCGAGTGCCGGAACCAGCCATAAACTGGGTTAGAAAAGGATAAAACAATCTTCTTGCAAATTACGTAGAAACATATTTCTTCAGAGGAAACTTTGACGTTAACAATTTGTTATATTAAAAAAATACTTTTCAGTCATTTAAATGTTTACTTTATTTGCTCGTAATAGCTCATCATAAGAAAATCCATTCACTTGTGCTTAATCTAGTATTTAAGATGGTATGTACTAAAGCAGAAATGGAGGCGAAAAAAAAGTTTTCTGGGTTTTTACCACATTTCCAAATGTAGTAAGGCCCTGCAGCTCTGATGTGGCAGGTAACTGGCGTTACCTTTCAGAAGCCTATGGGCTTCTTACCGCATCATGCTATGGGCGGGATGTACTAAAGGAAAAATGCGGTAAACCCCCCGAAAACGGGGGTTTTACAGCATTTTCAAATTTACTAAGACCCTACCGCCGCGTTTTCGCCATCCAGGGTATCGCCATCTTTGGATGGCGATACCCTATAGAAGCCTATGGGCTTCTTATCACCGACCGCCACAACCCGCCGTCTCAGCCGCCCCCGCCGCAGTTGCCTCCCCCCCCCGGCATACCTTCCTCCAGGACCTGGACCTTCCCTGGACCCGGAAGGTAATCTCCTCCCCCTAGCAATGCAGCCGGAGGTCCTTCCGGCTGCAGGAGGGAGAAGGAGGTGCCGGGGGCAGCCTGCTGCTGCTTTCCGGCGTGTAGGCAGTCTGGAGAGCCGAGGGAGATGACGGAGACCCCCCGCAGACCACCTCACAGGTATCGCGGGGGGCCTCCGTCACCGCATTGCGATATTGATCACATATGCTAGTACATATGCGATCAACATCGCTGCAGTATGCGGCGAGGGGCGGCGATGTATCTTAATACATCTCGCCCTATGTGAGGGATCCAATCAGATCCCCCCTAGCATGCCCCATGGCCGCCGCGTCCTTCTGTGCATGCGCAGATGGCTCCTGGGTCATACGCCCGGATGTCCAGTGACCGGAACGCATAGCACTTATCGGGAGAGCTGTCCTTTATGATACTAATCACATATGTTGGTATCGATGTGATGTGTGGTGGGATGCACACCGCAAGGTTAGTACATCTCGCCCTTAAAGTGGAACTGTGACCAGAGAAACAGGTTAAAGACATAAATCTGCATAAAGGTGAAATGAAACAAACTAGAAAGTTGTCTATAGCTCAGATATTTGTCGTTATATAAATCACAGAATGACCCAGTTAGTTTTTGTTTACCATGACTGTTTTGCTGAGGCTAAGATACAATTAAATATAATAAATGAAAAATACGAATGTTTCAAAGAAGTATGCGGTATTATATGTTAATTGTTAACACGTTTAGAACGGCGACATTTCATTCCTGCTAGCTCCAAGCTTCACAGACGTGATGTGTCATGTGATGCTGATGAGGGGACGTGATGCTGATGCACTGACTGGGCATGCCGCACAGAGCCGCGGCAGCTCCTGTCTGGGAACAGGCACCTGTTTTCAGCAATCGCACTGACCCTGTCTGGGGGACCTTGGGCAAACATCCCTGATTGCAACCCCCTCCCTCCTTAATCTGGCCCTGTTGGTAGTGGACTGTTCTTTGCGCGCCAAAGGTGCGCATGCTGTTAAAAGGGGTGTGGCTTCACAGGTAAAGCATACCTCCCAACATGACCCTCTCCAGGAGGGACACAATGCTCTGCTTCTAGACTTTTCTCCTAATTTATGATTGGCAGCATCTTTGTTGAACAGGTTAACATGTGATGGAAATCATAAATTAAGAGGGAAGTCCAGGAGCAGAACATTCTGACCCTCCTGGAGAGGGTCATGTTGGGAGGTATGGTCCATACTTGCCTACCTGACCCTCTCCATGAGGGAGAAAATGCTTTGTTCCTGGACTTTCCTGGTAATGTACGATTGCCATCACCTGTGGTGAAACACCTTTCTGCAGTGGCGTAAGTTCGTCCCAGTTGCCCGGATGCAAGTTCATCCCAGTTGCCCCCCCCCCCCCCTATATTTAGGTAGATATATGTATGTATGTATGTATGTATGTATGTATGTATGTATGTGCGCATATATACAGTATGTGTGTGTATGTATGGAGTGTTCTGAAAAAAAAACACATGTATATACTGTAAATATACATTTAATTGTCTTTTATTTTAAATCACACATTTCTTAGCAGTCATACCCAGGATTAGAACCCCATGACCTGTTATACTGACAGCAGACACTTTACTGATGGAGCTATTTGCTCCTGCACAGGAAACATGAGAATTGTAACTATATAAAGTTATGTGTAATTGTCAGAGAAGTAACTTCATTTAGTGAAAAGATAGCGGCAGCTATCAATTAACTCAATTGAATGGTGTCACAGAATTGGAGGAGAGGTGCCCCCCTTCAGAGCAGGAGCCCGGCGGCAGATGACTCCGTTGCCTCCCAGAGTTCTGCCTCTGTCTTTCTTATCAATTAACTAGCTCACCACAGGTGATGGCAACAGAGGCGTAACTAGGGTTTTTGGAGCCCAGGGCAAGATCAATAATGGCGCCCCCCCCCAGAAAAAATAATAATAATAATTTTTTCTTAATAAAAATAATAAATTAATAAAATGATAATAAAAAAAAAATACAAAAGGAAAGTATGTGCAGACGCCACCGGTGTCACTGCATATAAAGATGTCAGGGTGTGTATGTATGTGTATGTAGGTGCAGTGGTCGAAGTTGAATTTTTGAAGGTGGAATGAAAGAGTGCAGATAGCAATTATGCGCGCGCCTTCGGCGCGCGCGCTCCGAAAAAGGGGCGCGGTCACTCAAAAGGGGCGTGTCCTTCAGTGTAGTAGGACCCCTTATACTATCTAGTACTGGTGCCCCTTTCACATTATAGCACACGGTATGAGCCGAAATTCACATTATAGCACACAGTATGAGCCGAAATTCACATTGCCCCACACGGCATGAGCCGAAATTCACATTATAGCACACAGTATGAGCCGAAATTCACATTACCCCACATGGTATGAGCCAAAATTCACATTATAGCACATGGTATGAGCCGAAATTCACATTATAGCACACGGTATGAGCCAAAATTCACATTACTCCACATGGTATGAGCCAAAATTCACATTTCCCCACATGGTATGAGCCGAAATTCACATTACAGCACACGGTATGAGCCGAAATTCACATTACAGCACACGGAATGAGCCAAAATTCACATTACCCCACATAGTATGAGCCGAAATTCACATTATAGCACACGGTATTAGCCAAAATTCACGTTACAGCACATGATATGAGCCAAAATTCCCATTATAGAGTTAGGGGATCCTACACCCAGAATTAACATGGCCTGTGGGGCACTATGATGAGGGGAGCCCACCCCCTTAATAGACTAATTGCAGAGTTTAGCAGCGGAAGGGCTGCAGCGGTTTCTCACCCCAAGCTGCGGCGCTTCTGCCACCTCCGACACTCCACATCTTCGGCACCACCCGGGATGCAGAGCACCGCACCGGGTATGCACCCTTTTCAGTGTGGTCTGCTGCGCTCCGAAGGGGTTCTTGTTTCATGCTGCAGGATCCCGATGTGCGCCTTCCTCCCCGCTGTTACTGTCACGGTAAGCATTAGTATCGTTTACCGCAGAGGCCATTTTCTGAGGCATATGTGGTAAACCTCAGGAACTGAGATGCCCTTCTCACCATACAGCTGTGTGGCCGAGCCGGGCGGGGGGACAGCCAGCAGCAGCATGCCGGATATCAGCAGCAGAGGGTGCGGGCTGTACATACTTGAGGCAGCTGTATATTCAACAGTGCTGAAAGCCTCCGGAGCCCGCACCCCCGGAGCTGCAGTACACCGGCAGAGGACACCCATCCCCCGAACCCTGCGTAGCCCAAAGCCGGAGATCAGCAGCATGTTGAACGCGGAAGCAGAAGCTGCTTATTGCCGGTCAGCATGCTGCTGATCTCCGGCTTTGGGCTCCGCATGTGCATTACAGCCCCCACCCTCGGCTGCTGATATCTGGCATGCTGCCCCTGCTGCTGGCTTTCCACCCGCCCGGCTCGCCCACCCAGCTGGATGGTGAGTGAGAAGGGCATCTCAGTGCCCGTGGTTTAATACATATCTCTCTTCGGTAAATGGCCATTAGTACATCCCACACACACTGATTACACACACAGACTGGCCACCCCCAAATCCTACACACACCCACTCAGACTACACACACACACACATTCTCATACTTTCCTCTCCCCCACACACACACTGGACTGCAAAAATTTACACACACTGACACTGTTCCACACACACACAATTAACACACACTCACACTGTCCCACACACACAATTAACACACACGCACACTGTCCCACACACCAGTGGCGTGCGGTGAGGTCAGTGGCGTGCGGTGAGGCAGTACAGCCATAATGTCCGCCGAATCCTGCCGATGACCCCTACCGCCACCGAGCCAATGCCCGCCACTGCCTCTGAGCCGATGCCCGCTGCCACCACCAATGGCTTACAAACTCGCCCACCATCAACTGACCCAGCCCTCCGCCACTAATTTGCAACTCAGTCCAAAGTCGCCAATGCCCGCTGCATGCCTGCTCATCATACTTGTGATATATTGTACATTTTTATAGAAAAAAATAATAATCAGTGTTTGGGACTGGGAAGGGAGTGGGAGGAGGACATGAATGCAATTTTGTTGTCCAGGGTTTCCATTAACTTAATGGAGAAGGGTCTGAATGGGTTAAAAATGTAAAAAAAAAACTGCGTGAGGTCCCCCTCCTAAGTATAACCAGCCTCGGGCTCTTTGAGCCGGTCCTGGTTGTTTAAATACTGGGAAAAAATTGGACAGGGGTTCCCCGTATTTAGACAACCAGCATCGGGCTCTTAGTCCGGTCCTGGTTCCAAAAATACGGGGGACAAAAGATGTAGGGGTCCCCCCGTATTTTTAAAACCAGCACCGGGCTCCACTAGCCAGGGACATAATGCCACAGCCGGGGGACACATTTATGTAGGTCCCTGCGGCCGTGGCATTACCCCCCCAACTAGTCACCACTGGCTGGGGTTCCCTGGAGGAGTGGGGACCCCTTAAATCAAGGGGTCACCCCCCCCTCCAGGCACCCAAGGGCCAGGGGTGAAGCCCGAGGCTGTCCCCCCCATCCGTGGGCTGTGGATGGGAGGCTGATAGCCATGTAAGTAAAAAAAGAATATTGTTTTTTGTTGTGGAACTACAAGGCCCAGAAAGCCTCCCCCGCTTGCTGGTACTTGGAGAACCTCAAGTACCAACATGCAGGGAAATAACGGGCCTGCCGGTACCTGTAGTTCTACAACAGAAAAAATACCCAAATAAAAACACAACTCACACACCGTGACAGTAAAAATTTATTAAAGCACACTGACACACTCATACATACTTACCTATATCCCACGCCGGTCACGTCCACTTGTCCAGTAGAATCCAATAGGGGTACCTGTGAAAATGAGAGAGAGATTACTTACCTACATCCCACGCCGATCACGTCCACTTGTCCAGTAGAATCCAGTAGGGGAATCTGTAAAAATGAGAGACAGATTACTTACCTACATCCCACGCTGGTCACGTCCACTTGTCCAGTAGAATCCAGTAGGGGAATCTGTAAAAATGAGAGACAGATTACTTACCTACATCCCACGCCGGTCACGTCCACTTGTCCAGTAGAATCCAATAGGGGTACCTGTAAAAATGAGAGACAGATTACTTACCTACATCCCACGCTGGTCACGTCCACTTGTCCAGTAGAATCCAGTAGGGGAATCTGTAAAAATGAGAGACAGATTACTTACCTACATCCCACGCCGATCACGTCCACTTGTCCAGTAGAATCCAGTAGGGGAATCTGTAAAAATGAGAGACAGGCTGTCCCCCCCATCCGTGGGCTGTGGATGGGAGGCTGATAGCCATGTAAGTAAAAAAAGAATATTGTTTTTTGTTGTGGAACTACAAGGCCCAGAAAGCCTCCCCCGCTTGCTGGTACTTGGAGAACCTCAAGTACCAACATGCAGGGAAATAACGGGCCCGCCGGTACCTGTAGTTCTACAACAGAAAAAATACCCAAATAAAAACACAACTCACACACCGTGACAGTAAAAATTTATTAAAGCACACTGACACACTCACACATACTTACCTATATCCCACGCCGGTCACGTCCACTTGTCCAGTAGAATCCAATAGGGGTACCTGTGAAAATGAGAGAGAGATTACTTACCTACATCCCACGCCGATCACGTCCACTTGTCCAGTAGAATCCAATAGGGGTACCTGTAAAAATGAGAGACAGATTACTTACCTACATCCCACGCTGGTCACGTCCACTTGTCCAGTAGAATTCAATAGGGGTACCTGTAAAAATGAGAGACAGATTACTTACCTACATCCCACGCCGGTCACGTCCACTTGTCCAGTAGAATCCAATAGGGGTACCTGTAAAAATAAGAGACAGATTACTTACCTACATCCCACGCCGGTCACGTCCACTTGTCCAGTAGAATTCAACAGGGGTACCTGTAAAAATTAAAATGATACTTACAAACTGCAATCCACAGGAGGAGAGAGAGAGGGGGGGGGGGGGGGGGGGAGAGACTAACCTGCTGCTGCTGCTGCTGGGGAGACCGGCACACACTGCAGGGCCACGATGGGAGGACGGAGCCGGCGGAGGAGGGGAAGAGCCGCACACCGCCGCTCCTGTCAGCGGCAGCGGAGGAGGACGGGGCGCACACTACAGACGCCAATAACCGCCGGGACAATTAACACACACACACAATTAACACACGCACACTGTCCCACACACAATTAACACACACGCACGCACACTGTCCCACACACACAAATAACACACATGCACACTGTCCCACACACACAATTAACAAACACGCACTGTCCCACACACACACACACACACACACACACACACACTTAACACACTCACACTGACCCACACACACACACACTTAACACACGCACACTGTCCCACACACACAATTAACCCACACACACACAATTAATACACACGCACACTGTCCCACACACACACAATTAACACACACTCAAACTGTCCCACACATACACAATTAACACACTCACACTGTCCCACACACACACACAATTAACACACTCACACTGTCCCACACATACACAATTAACACACACACACACACACACTGTCCCACACACACACAATTAACACGCACTCAAAACTGTCCCACACACACAATTAACACACTCACACTGTCACACACACAATTAACAAACACGCACTGTCCCACACACACAATTAACACACTCACACTGTCACACACAATTAACACACACACACTGTCCCACACACACACACAATTAACACACGCACACTGTCACACACACACACACACACACACTCAAACTGTCCCACACACACACAATTAACACACGCACTGTCCCACACACAACACACACGCACACTGTCCGACACACACACACTTAACACACACACACTTAACACACACACACACACACATACAAAATGTCCCGCACCCCCCTCCCGCTCACCTGCACTCACTGCTGTTCAAGGGCCGCACGCCACCCCCACCCCCCCGAGGTCGCGCACGCGCATGCGCGCACCTCCGCGGTCGCGATCGCGCACACGATCGCGTACACAGTTACTTTGCAGGGGGGAGTAGGGGGAGGCTCGGCTGCCGCTGCCTGTCTATTGTGACAGGCACAGCAGCCGGGGAGACAGGGAAAGCGCCGCGGGTAGCGCCGGCGGAATCCCTGAAGCATGGGGCGAGTGGGCCGTGCAGGTGCCGGTGGCGCCCCCCTCTGTTGGGGCTGCCATGGCGCCCAGGGCACGTGCCCTGCTCGCCCCGTGCTAGATACACCTCTGGATGGCAATCATACATTATAAGGAAAGTCCAGGAACAGAGCATTTTCTCCCTCATGGAAAGTGTCAGGTAGGCAAGTATGGTATGGCCTCGTGCTCCGGAACCCCATTTTCGTCACTGCGTGGGTCCTGAAGATGCTGGGCTGTCCCCCTAGTTAGTCTGTATTATCGGCTCCTACACTGTGACAGGATCCAGGTGCTGCACGTAATGTTACAGTGCAGCACGCTGCTCCTGTCACTGACCAGGAGTCAGCACTTTGGTGTCACCCCTCGGCGGGTGACACCTGCATGCGGCTGGCATCTCCCTAGTGATGTCACTGCCTGTTGCCACTCCTGCAAATGCCTTACATGCAAGTTTTCAACCTGGGTGATATGATTTAAGGCAGGCATTCCCAACCGCGGTCCTCAAGGCACACCAATGTTTTAGTGATATCCAGGCTTCAGCACAGATGGTTAAATCAAAATAACTGAGGTACTAATTAAGTCACCTGTGTTCAAGCCTGGATATCACTAAAACCAGAACTGTTAGTGTGCCTTGAGGACCGAGGTTGGGAAACACTGATTTAAGGCATAGGTTCTCAAACTCGGTGCATGTTTTGCAGGTAACCCAGCAGGTGCACGGGTGTATTAATTACTTACTAACACATTTTTAAAGGTCTACAGGTGGAGCTAATTATTTCACTTGGAGACCTGCAAAATATGCACTGTGTGGGGTCCTCAGGACCGAGTTTGAGAACCTGTGATTTAAGGCATACTTGCCTACCTGACCCTCTCCATGAGGGAGAAAATGCTCTGTTCCTGGACTTTCCTGGTAATGTATGATTGCCATCACCTGTGGTGAAACACCTTTCTTATCAATTAACTAGCTCACCACAGGTGATGGCAATCATACATTACCAGGAAAGTCCAGGAACAGAGCATTTTCTCCCTCATGGAGAGGGTCAGGTAGGCAAGTATAAGGAAGTGTTTCCCAATTCCATCCTCAGTGAACCCTAACAGTGCATGTTTTCCAGGTCTTCCCACAGAGCCAAAAGTTAAATAATTAGTACCACCTGTGGATCTTTTAACATGAGTCAGTCAGGAATGACTACACCTCTGCTCTAGTTAGGAGATATGGAAACCTGCACTGTTAGCGTTCCCTAAGGACTGGAGTTGGCAAACTCGTATCTACTGTGAGAGGATTCTCCAATAAATGTTAGGATTACATCCATTCTTGCCTATTTATTTTTAATTTCTCTGACGTCCTAGTGGATGCTGGGAACTCCGTAAGGACCATGGGGAATAGCGGCTCCGCAGGAGACTGGGCACAACTAAAGAAAGCTTTAGGTCACCTGGTGTGCACTGGCTCCTCCCACTATGACCCTCCTCCAAGCCTCAGTTATATTTTGTGCCCGGCCGAGGTTGGATGCACACTATGGGCTCTCCTGAGCTTCTAGAAAGAAAGTATAGAATTAGGTTTTTTATTTTCAGTGAGACCTGCTGGCAACAGGCTCACTGCAGCGAGGGACTAAGGGGAGAAGAAGCGAACCTGCCTGCTTGCAGCCAGCTTGGGCTTCTTAGGCTACTGGACACCATTAGCTCCAGAGGGATCGACCGCAGGCCCAGCCTTGGTGTTCGGTCCCGGAGCCGCGCCGCCGTCCCCCTTACAGAGCCAGAAGCAAGAAGAGGTCCGGAAAATCGGCGGCAGAAGACATCAGTCTTCACCAAGGTAGAGCACAGCACTGCAGCTGTGCGCCATTGCTCCTCATACACACTTCACACTCCGGTCACTGAGGGTGCAGGGCGCTTGGGGGGGGCGCCCTGAGCAGCAATAAAAACACCTTGGCTGGCAAAAATACCACAATATATAGCCCCAGAGGCTATATATGTGGTAAATACCCCTGCCAGAATCCAGAAAAAAGCGGGAGAAAAGTCCGCGAAAAAGGGGCGGAGCTATCTCCCTCAGACACACTGGCGCCATTTTCTCTTCACAGTGCAGCTGGAAGAAAGCTCCCCGGGCTCTCCCCTGTAGTTTTCAGGCTCAAAGGGTTAAAAAGAGAGGGGGGGCACTAAATTTAGGCGCAATATTATATATACAAGCAGCTATTGGGGAAATTTCACTCCGTTATAGTGTTAATCCCCACATTATATAGCGCTCTGGTGTGTGCTGGCATACTCTCTCTCTGTCTCCCCAAAGGGCTTTGTGGGGTCCTGTCCTCAGTCAGAGCATTCCCTGTGTGTGTGCGGTGTGTCGGTACGGCTGTGTCGACATGTTTAATGAGGAGGCTTATATGGTGACGGAGCAGATGCCGATAAATGTGATGTCGCCCCCTGTGGGGCCGACACCAGAGTGGATGGTTAGGTGAAAGGTATTAACCGACAGTGTCAACTCCTTACATAAAAGGGTGGATGACGTAACAGCTGTGGGACAGCCGGCTTCTCAGTCCGCGTCTGCCCAGGCGTCTCAAAGGCCATCAGGGGCTCAAAAACGCCCGCTCACTCAGATGGCAGACACAGATGTCGATACGGAGTCTGACTCCAGTGTCGACAAGGTTGAGTCATATACACAATCCACTAGGAACATCCGTGACTTGATCCCGGCAATAAAAAAAAAAATGTGTTACACATTTCTGACATTAACCCTCTAAAAATGGGTTTTTATGTTGGGGAGAAAAAGCAGGCAGTGTTTTGTTCCCCCATCAGATGAATGAATGAAGTGTGTGAAAAGCGTGGGTTCCCCCCGATAAGAAACTGGTAATTTCTAAAAAGTTACTGATGGCGTACCCTTTCCCGCCGGAGGATAAGTTACGCTGGGAGATATCCCCTAGGGTGGATAAGGCGCTCACACGGTTGTCAAAAAAGGTGGCACTGCCGTTTTAGGAACGGCCACTTTGAAGGTACCTGTTGATAAAAAACAGGAGGCTATCCTGAAGTCTGTATTTACACACTCAGGTACTAGACTGAGACCTGCAGATCGTGCTGCTGCAGCGTGGTCGGTGACCCTGTCAAACATGAGAACATATTAAAGACGTCGTCTTATATATGAGGGATGCACAGAGGGATATTTTGCCGGCTGGCATCCAAAATGAATGTAATGTCCATTCTGTCAGGAGGGTATTAGAGACCTGTCACTGGACAGGTGATGCTGACTTTAAAAGGCGCATAGAGATTCTGCCTTATAAGGGTGAGGAATTATTTGGGGATGGTCTCTGGGACCTCGTATCCACAGCAACAGCTGGGAAGAAATATTTTTACCTCAGGTTTCCTCACAGACTAGGAAAGCACTGTATTATCAGGTACAGTCCTTTCGGCTTCAGAAAAGCAAGCGGATCAAAGGCGCTTCCTTTCTGTACAGAGACATGGGAAGAGGGAAAAAGCTGCACCAGTCAGCCTGTTCCCAGAATCAAAATTCTTCTCTCGCTTCCTCTGAGTCCACAGCATGACGCGGGGGCTCCACAGGTGTAGCCAGGTACGGTGGGGGGCCGTCTCAAAAATTTCAGCGATCAGTGGGCTCGCTCACAGGTGGATCCCTGTTTCATTCAAGTAGTATTTCAGGGGTACAAGCTGGAATTCGAGATGTCTCCCCCCCGCCGTTTCCTCAAATATGCCTTGCCGACAACTCCCTCAGGCAGGGAGGCTGCGCTAGAGGCAATTAATAAGCTGTATTCCCAGCAGGTAATACTCAAGGTGCCCCTACTTCAACAAGGACGGGGTTACTATTCCACACGGTTTGGGGTACCGAAACCGCATGGTTCGGTGTGACCCATTTTATATTTAAAATCCTTGAACACATACATAAAAAAATTCAAGTTCAAGATGGAATCGCTCAGGGCGGTTATTGCAAGCCTGGACGAGGGGGATTACATGGGATCCCGGGACATCAAGGATGCTTACCTGCATGTCCCCATTTACCATCCTCGCCAGGAGTACCTCAGATTTGTGGTACAGGATTACCATTACCAAGTCCAGACACTGCCGTTTGGACTGTACATGGCACCGAGGGTGTTTACCAAGGTAATGGCGGAAATGATGATACTCCTTCAAAAAAAGGGAGTTTTAATTATCCCGTACTTGGACAATCTCCTTATAAGGGCAAGGTCCAAGGAGCAGTTGCTAGTCGGGGTAGCACTATTCTGGAAAGTGCTACAACAGCACGGTTGGATTCTAAACAGTCCAAAGTCACAGCTGGTTCCTACGACACGTCTACTGTTCCTGGGGATGGTTCTGGACACAGAACAGAAATAAGTGTTTCTCCCAGGGGAGAAAGCCAAGGAGCTGTCATCTCTAGTCAGAGACCTCCTGAAGCCAAAACAGGTATCGGTGCATCATTGCACGCGAGTCTTGGGAAAAATGGTAGCTTCCTACGAAGCAATCCCATTCGGCAGGTTCCATGCAAGAACTTTTCAGTGGGACCTGTTGGACAAGTGGTCCGGATCACATCTTCAGATGCATCGGCTGATAACCCTGTCTTCAAGGACCAGGGTATCTCTACTGTGGTGGCTGCAGAGTGCCCATCTTCAAGAGGGCCGCAGGTTCGGCATACAGGACTAGGTCCTAGTGACCATGGATGCCAGCCTTTGAGGCTGGGGGGCAGTCACACAGGGAAGAAACTTCCAGGGACTTTGGTCAAGTCAGGTGACTTCCCTACACATAAATATTCTGGAACTGAGGGCCATTTACAATGCCCTGAGTCAGGCAAGGCCTCTGCTTCAAAACCAGCCGGTACTGATCCAATCAGACAACATCACGGCAGTCGCCCATGTAAACCAACGGGGCGGCACAAGAAGCAGGATGGCGATGGCAGAAGCCACAAGGATTCTCCGATGGGCGGAAAATCATGTGTTAGCACTGTCAGCAGTGTTCATTCCCGGAGTGGACGACTGGGAAGCAGATCTTCTCAGCAGACACGACCTCCACCCCGGAGAGTGGGGATTTCATCCAGAAGTCTTCCAAAGGATTGTACACCATTGGGAAAGGCCACAGGTGGACATGATGGCGTCCCGCCTCAACAAAAAGCTATAAAAGATATTGCGCCAGGTCAAGGGACCCTCAGGCGATAGCTGTGGACGCTCTGGTAACACAGTGGGTGTACCAGTCGGTTTTATGTGTTCCCCCCTCTGCCTCTCATACAAAAGGTACTGAGAATAATAGGAAGGCGAGGAGTAAGAACGATACTCGTGGTTCCGGATTGGCCAAGAAGAGCTTGGTACCCAGAACTTCAAGAAATTAGATCAGTGGACCCATGGCCTCTGCCGCTCAGACAGGACCTGCGGCAGCAGGGGCCCTGTCTGTTCCAAGACTTACCGCGGCTACGTTTTGACGGCATGGCGGTTGAACGCCGGATCCTAAAGGAAATGGGCATTCCGGAGGAAGTCATTCCTACGCTGATTCAAGCCAGGAAAGATGTAACTGCAAAACATTATCACCGCATATGGCGGAAATATGTTGCTTGGTGTGAGGCCAAAAAAGGCCCCAAAAGAGGAATTTCAACTAGGTCGATTTCTGCATTTCCTACAAGCAGGAGTGTCTATTGGCCAAAAATTAGGCTCCATTAAGATACAGATCTCGGCTCTGTCGATTTTCTTCCAGAAAGAACTAGCTTCAGTACCTGAAGTTCAGACATTGTAAAAGGAGTGCTGCATATTCAGCCCCCGGTTGTGCCTCCAGTGGCACCTTGGGTTCTCAACGTGGTGTTGAGTTTCTTAAAATCACATTGGTGTGAGCCACTAAAAACCGTGGATCTAAAATATCTCACGCGGAAAGTGGTCATGTTATTGGCCTTGGCTTCGGCCAGGCGTGTATCAGAATTGGCGGCTTTGTCATATAAAAGTCCTTATCTGATTTTCCATATGGATAGGGCAGAATTGAGGACTCGTCCCCAGTTTCTCCCTAAGGTGGTATCAGCTTTTCACTTGAACCAACCTATTGTAGTGCCTGCGGCTACTAGGGACTTGGAGGATTCCAAGTTACTGGACGTAGTCAGGGCCTTGAAAAATTATGTTTCCAGGACGGCTAGAGTCAGGAGAACTGACTCGCTGTTTATCCTGTATGCACCCAACAAACTGGGTGCTCCTGCTTCTAAGCAGACTATTGCTCGCTGGATTTGTAGCAAAATTCAGCTGGCGCATTCTGCGGCTGAACTACCGCAGCCAAAATCTGTAAAAGCCCATTCCACATGGAAGGTGGGCTCATCTTGGGCAGCTGCCCGAGGGGTCTCGGCTTTCCAACTTTGCCGAGCTGCAACTTGGTCAGGGGCAAACACGTTTGCTAAATTCTACAAAATTGATACCCTGGCTGAGGAGTACCTGGAGTTCTCTCATTCGGTGCTGCAGAGTCATCCGCACTCTCCCGCCCGTTTGGGAGCTTTGGTATAATCCCCATGGTCCTTACGGAGTTCCCAGCATCCACTAGGACATCAGAGAAAATAAGATTTTACTCACCGGTAAATCTATTTCTCGTAGTCCGTAGTGGATGCTGGGCGCCCATCCCAAGTGCGGATTGTCTGCAATACTTGTATATAGTTATTGCCTAACTAAAGGGTTATTGTTGAGCCATCTGTTGAGAGGCTCAGTTATATTCATACTGTTAACTGGGTATAGTATCACGAGTTATACGGTGTGATTGGTGTGGCTGGTATGAGTCTTACCCGGGATTCAAAATCCTTCCTTATTATGTCAGCTCGTCCGGGCACAGTGTCCTAACTGAGGCTTGGAGGAGGGTCATAGTGGGAGGAGCCAGTGCACACCAGGTGACCTAAAGCTTTCTTTAGTTGTGCCCAGTCTCCTGCGGAGCCGCTATTCCCCATGGTCCTTACGGAGTTCCCAGCATCCACTACGGACTACGAGAAATAGATTTACCGGTGAGTAAAATCTTATTTTTTTTTCAATTCCTCTCCAGAAGAAGCCTGGATAGGAGTTGCAGCTGACTGTCAGGACCCGGGAGCTTACCTTCAGAGCCGAGGTCTGAGGCTTGCCCATCTGGCTGCTGGCGGTGTGGCACGGCTGTGGAGAGACGCAGCGGGGCTGGCAGCGGTGATGGTGTGGCTTCCAGGGATCAGGAGACAGGGAACCTGGCGGGTAAAAGGGCATGCTCCTGTGTGTCTGCAGCACTGGGAGCCACCATGTTGGAGACCAAGGTGTCCTGTGACCGGTGGCTGGGCTCTGTGGAACGGTCAGTCCAATGGGAGGCAGCTTCCTCTTACAAAAGGGGTCAGCTCAATCTTGCATGCTGCCAGTCATGCTGCCAGTGCTTTAAGTTGCTGCCCTATGCAAAGGCTCCAGCTCTGAGCTCCCCCAGGAAATTCTCTGTGGTTACCTGTGCTCCTAGGATCTCTAGCTCCGCTTTGTAGCATTCTCGCCACCCCTCGTCGCCGGCTTCTCGGTTCCATGGCTATAGCTGTCCTCCCTCCGGGCGACCACCCCAGGTACCCTGTGCCCATTGAGGGGCCTTCTGCAGTGCCCTTCAGCCACAACTATCCAGCACTCATTCTTCAGTCACCAGTGTTCTTCAGCCTCGTCTACCAAGTATACATTATTCAGCCTGCAAGTCTTTATTCTTCAGTGTCCTTCAGCCTGGTCTACCAAGTAAACATTCTTCAGTCTGCAAGTTTTTATTCTTCACTGCTCCTCTGCATTGTTTTCCAAGCATTCAGTCTTCATTTTCCAGCGTTTTTCAGCCTTGTTTGCTAAACAAGCACTCTTTAACCCTCAAGTCTACAATCGTTTAGGATCTGCATCCTTGTACGCCAGGCATACCTAGGCTTCATCCGTGTTTTTGGAGAAAGAACTACATGCATTCACCTCAATTTCTCACTACTGTGGCATCCACTTCCCCAGCAAACGCCCACGCGTCAGAACAACATCAGCCCATTGTGACTGGCCACTGAAGTGGCGGTAACGGATGCTTTGTGTAATTAAGCCCTGCCACCATCTTGGCATAATATCTAACATCCTGTTGTAAGGAGAGGCTAGCGTAGCCAAAATTACATCGTTTTAATTGAGTCGTATCATATTGGCCCCGCCCCCTCCCCACAGATCTGCAATTCCCAGCATGCACTCTCCCCCTGACTACTTCAGTAGGAAATAGGCGGGATGCTGGAGGTCCATCCACGGTACCGGGGGTCCCAGGGACTACACAAGAGTTTCCCGGGCGTTACATTTGAGTCAGTTAGTATGATTGCATCTGTAAAATATACCTCAAAAGTAATATTAAATGCATCCGTAAAGAATAACATATATACAAAACAGTTTGATATGTACTTTTAAAACCTTTAGCTGAATAAGGAGCCGCTTGGTATAAATGTACTCAGATGAAGGGGTACTTTGAATTTACTTACACAAATTACAGGGTTCATAATATAAAAATACACACTGTAAGGGGTGCGTGGTAAACCGTTATCATCACATAGGGTCACATAGGAACCAAGGGCATAAAAGAATTGTGGCCCTAGCACACAGCCAGGGCCGGATCTAGGGGGGGAGCGAAGGGGGCGACCGCCCCCCCCCCCCTAACACAGTCATAGCCACGCCCACTTTTGAGCAGAAGAGAACTCTCCGGGGAGAGCCTGAGGCAGAACGATGTGCGCAGCTTATACCACAGCAGCACAGAGGAGCCAGGAGAGCAAGGGTTACAGAGCATTTGCCCCTCACTTGCTGGTGTGTGGGTACTAGGGCTAATAAATACAATTACCCCATAGCACAGTCACATGTACATAGAACAAGCACAAAGCTCTATCTCAGTCTCACTCAAAAGGTTCAGTCAGAATTGATAGAGGAGGAGTTAGGATTGCAGATGGGAGGAGTTGGGACTGTAGAGGGGAGGAGTCAAGATTAAACAGTAAACCGCCCCCCCCTAAAGAAAAGTCTAGATCCGTCCCTGCACACAGCCTAAATTGGCTAATGGCTAATCTGGCATTACATCCGTCTGCTGCACTGTATTACATTCTAGTAGACAGGGATTGCATCCTGAAATAGGGATAATGCAAAACACACCAACAGCACAAGGGGATGCAGTCAGGATTCCTCCTGTCGGGATCCTGGCAGTCAGATTACCGATGCCGGAATCCCAACACTATTTGGAATGCCGACACCGGCATCCCGAATAGGTAGACATCCCAGCGTCTAAATGCCGAATGTCCTCACACCGCGCCGCTGAAGCGGCAAGCTGCGAGGGGGGGGGGGGGGTTTAGGTTTAGGCTGCGTGTGGAGGGTTAGGGTTAGGCAGCGGGGACGGGAGATTCTGGCTAACGACCGATATTGACTAAAAACTGCCCGGAGGCAAGAACCTCCGATCTAGTCAGTATAGACCCTGCCTGCACACAATATATCTCCTTCCCATGCCAATCCCGCGGACCGCGCATTGGCATCGCAAGTGCATACACATGGTGTGATTTGTGCTAACTTTTCTTACTATATAGTCAAAATTGTCTGCACAAATCGCACCGTGTGTACGCACCTTTAGATTTAGGTACTTACAGGGGGGTGGTTAGGATTAGGCACTGAGGGGGAGGTTAGGGTTAGGCAGCGGATAGGGAGGGTTAGGAGGGTAGGGGAGAATACCTCTTACTCACCACTGTTGGCTACTTTGCACGCCTGTCGGATCCTGACGTCGGTATTTCGAACATCTGGATCCTGCCCGTCGGCTTTCCCTACTGATCCCAGTACGAGCATGCATGGGACATACCTACCTGTATTACTGACTATTACATTTGGACACATTTAATGCCACTCTGGATTGACACAAGCCACTCCCATTTATAAAAAGCCATTAACAACTCATTAATGTCTCATCTGGTGACCAGTTTAGATTAAGTTAAAGACATTTTTCCATGGAATTAGTGAAGTGACCACTACACTTCTCACATATGTCGGAGCCCCTGTCGCTGAATGTGTTTTTTGTTAAATAAGTGGTGATAAATGATAAATGATAATTATCGAGTCTAAAACCTGATAATAAATATGTCGCTGACTAATGTTGCTGAAATTGTTTCCTAATGCAGTACCAGTTTGTAGACAGCAGGAGGCGTCTGCTATATAATATAAATGACTCCTGGCAAAATAGGAGATTCCGTTAGCGAATGTTTACATTACAAGTAAGATTGGTTTTGCCTTGTAAATGATTGCGCAGTAAAAATATGCCCATTCTCAGCCGACAATCCGCACCTCTATTACATGTACCACCAAGGCAGTAGCGGATCTTGCCGCTGGCAAGCAGGACTTTTGCCCGGGGCGCCGGCGCCATTCGGAGGGCGCCGCACCATGGCAAGATCCGCCACTGCTGTGCCCCCTGCTGCCCGCTGTGACCCCAGCTGTGTCCCCCTGTGAAGGGAACTAGACGCTACGCATCTAGTTTCTCTTTGTGGAGAGGACCTTTGCTGTGCGGTGCGCGATGATGTCATCGCGCACTGCTCAGCATTCCAGCGGCGCTACTCTACTGTACAGGGGGCGTAACTGACCACGCCCCCTGTATGAAGCCACACCCCTATTTCCCGGCCGGGGCGCAAGAAGGGCGAGAACCGGCCCTGCACCAAGGCTTGATACATCAACCCCATAATCAGTGGCGTATCTATAATGGGTGCACACGGGCCACTGGTTCCGGAGGGTGTCCACACCGCACACACTGCACCCATTTCTTCTACACTTACCTTTCTGGTGTCCGTGCGTAGGCCCCTCCTCTCCCATCCCGTAGCCGGCAGCATCGCTGTTAGCGCTCTTTCTGACCACTAGAGACGCTGGTACAGTGCCAGAGTATACAGCGCATGCGGGGTACGGGTCGTTTGGTCGACTCAACTTAGGTCGACAGTCATTAGGTCGACCACTGAAGTTCGACAAGGGTATTAGGTCGACATGCAGTAGGTCGACATAGGCATTATGTCGACATGTACTAGGTCAACAGGTGAAAAGGTTGACATGAGTTTTTGGACTGTTTTTGGTGTTGTTTTCTTCTTTAAAGTGACGGGGAACCCCAATTAGTGCACCGTGTCCCCTCACATGGCTCGCTTCGCTCGCCATGCTTCGGGCAAGGTGTCTCGCTTTGCTCGGCACAGGTTACCGTTCCAATCGTAGTCCACGTGGATCATCAAGTATGGAAAAATAAAAAAAATGAAAACGAAAATGTGAAAAACTCATGTCAACCTTTTGACTTGTCGACCCAGTACATGTCGACCTAATGACCATGTCGACCCATCGTCCATGTCGACCTAATCCGTGTCGACCTTCAGCGGTCGACCTAATGACTGTTGACCTAAGTTGTGTCGACCTAACAACCGTATCCTGCACATGCGCACGTCTCCGAAAAAATGGCGCTGCGGACATTTTTTCAGAGACCTGCGCATGCGCTGTAGACTCTGGCACTGTGCCGGAGTCTCTAGTCTCAGACAGTGCGCTAACAGCGCTGCTGCCGGCTAAGGGACGGGAGAGGAGGGGCCCACACACGGAGACTGCACACGGGTCCCCTCCTCTCTAGATACGCCACTGCCCATAACCTCTAGACTACGTAAGGAGGATCCATGTTGTACAATGCAGCTGTAATTTTAGGAGCATTTCAAACAATGTAATAAAAAGCTTGAAGCACATGAATGTCTAATATTTAATAAACAGTCTGGGATTGTACTACCATTGGGCGACGTAGGCAGAGCAATCATCATTTTTATTATTATTATTACATTTTATTTATAAGGAGCCACAAGTGTTTTGCAATGCCGTACAAAGGACAGTACAGGGAGACCAAACATAGCATTACAGTAAATAAATAACAGAAATAGAGTACAGGTAACAAGGAGCACCACAATTCTCATACATAATACAGCTAAGATGTAAGTAGCCAGGGAGTGATCATCGTACTACTAGGAGCTGGTGGCCATAGATAGAGATGAGCCTTTACCAGCAGGAGAAAAGCAGGTAAAGATGGTCGCTGAGTAGGAGAGGGCTCTGAGTGAATTGTGTTGAGAAGAGGGCTTTGACAACAGGAGGAAAGAGGCAGTGGCGGATCTTGCCACGGGCAAGCGGTACTTTTGCCCAAGGCGCCGCCTTCCGGAGGGCGCCGGCGCCATCCGGAGGGCGCCGGCGCCATCCGGAGGGCGCCGCACCAGGGCAAGATCCGCCACTGTGCCCCCCGCAGTGCCCTGCTGTGCCCCCCCGCTTTGAAGGGAACCAGACGCGTAGCGTCTAGTTTCCCTTCATTGAGAGGATCCTTAGTTGTGCGGTGCGCGATGACATCATCGCGCACCGCACAGCAAAGGTCCTCTCCATGAAGGGAAACTAGACGCTACGGTCTAGTTTCCCTTCGTGTAGAGGACCTTTGCTGTGCGATGCGCGATGATGTCATCGCGCACCGCACAGCATAGTGGCACAGACACTAGGGGTCATAATTGACCTCTAGTGTCTATGCTGTTCTATGGGAGAGATGTAATAACGTCTCTCCCATAGATCGAAGAGAGGAGAAGAGTGGCGCCGCCGGCGGAGGGGGTCTGCAGCGGTCTGGATCAGGAACGGGAATGATAAGTATACTTTTTTTTTATTTAATTTTTTCTTTCAGCGTTGTGACCACGCCCCCATTTGAAGCCACGCCCCTATATTTTGCCCGGGGCGCCACAAGGCTAAGAACCGGCCCTGGAAAGAGGGCCCTGCTCTGAGGAGCTAACAATCTAGTAGGAAGGGCAGACAGATGATATGAGGTGCAAGCAAGCGGGAGGTAGCCTTATGGCAGTATGCAAGCAAAGCAGAGATGTTCAAAGCATGGGGCAGGGGGATGGAGGAGCAGCCTCAGGACTAGGTTATGCATCGGAAGGGTACGCTTTGATGAATAGGTGGGTTTTCAGTGCCCGTTTGAAGCTTTGTAAGGTCGGGGAGAGTCTAATGGATCGGGGGAGCGCATTCCACTGAAGGGGTGCAGCACGGGCAAAATCCTGAACTCGTGCATGGGAAGCAGTGACCAGGACAGAGGAAAGGCGATGGTCATCGGCCGACCGTAGGGGGCGGGAGGGAGTATGAAGGGAGAGGAGGTTGGAGATGTAGGAAGCAGTGGAATTAGAGATGGCCTTGTATGTGAGGGTGAGGAGTTTGAAGAGAATTCTGTAGGGTAATGGAAGCCAGTGTAGATTTTGTCGAAGGGGAGTTGCAGATGTGGAGCGGCGGGAGGGGAAGATGAGCCTATCTGCGGAGTTCAGGACAGATTGGAGGGGAGCGAGATGGGAGCAAGTGAGGCCAGTGAGGAGAACATTGCAGTAGTCGAGCCGTGAGATGACCAGTGAGTGGATGATAAGTTTACTTGCATCCTGGGAGAGAAATGACCTGATGCGAGCAATGTTGCGTAGCTGGAACCGACAGGATTGATCATGTTGATCATGATGTGTTTGTGCCAGTTGTGACTAGAGATGTGCAGTTCGGAAGGCAATCAATTTGCCGGTTGTCGGGAACCCGGCAGACAGGATACAGACGCTGGAATCCCGACACAGCCGAACATGTCGACAGCCGGAATACCGGCGCACAGGTGGCTATTCCCTCTCACGCGGCAGGTGCAGCGAGCCCGCAATTGGACTTGTAATACTCGCCCCGCTGCAGGCATTCTCGCAGGCGGGATAGTGACAGTAGGCATCCTGTCAGCCGGGAATACATATGTAATCTGTGTAGTTCTGTTTTCCTGAAGTATGAACACACCTGAACTTAGGGGGGATGCGTTTAAGATGCCGGCTGTTGGGATCCCAGCATTTGGAAACCCGAAGCCGGAATCCCGACACCTGTCAAAATGCCGATGATGTTAGTCCGCCAGGGTCAGGAGACCGACACTGGAATCCCCACAGCCGGTATCCCGAACGTAAGTATAGCAGGTGGGTTGGGGGAAGGGGGGGTGGAAGGTTTGGTTTAGGTGCCACCCGGGTGGGGTTAGGCTGTGGGGGTGGGGTGGGGGGAAGGTTAGGGTTAGGCTGCGGAGAGGGGGGTTAGGTAGATATTTGTAGATCAAAATATAGACTCCTCGTCTGTATTTTGGGATCCAATTGGATCCCTCTCAGAAGGAACGCGATATGAAGCCCATACGCATCTATTGGGTAACGCCATCTGAAAATGGTGTTAAACCACCGAGTCCAGTTTCAGGAATGTATCGCATGCTGGCGCGTAGTACATATGGGAATTCGGCCAAATCTCCAAAAAAGGAGTTTTGGCCGCGTTTCCACCGTTAGAACATCTGGCCCTTTCTGAGCCGGTCACTTTAGTGAGAGTTGTCATTTCAGTTTTTAAGGGGTTTAATATACTACTAATGGGAAGATTCATCAAACCTATCAAAGAAAGTGAATGTAATGGGCCCTACACACTGGCCGATATTTTGAAAGATATGAACGATCTCGTTCATAAATGAACGAGATCTCGTTCATATCTTTTGGGCCCTACACACTCGGCGATGCGCCGCCGAGGTGCCCGACGGCCGATACGGCCGACGAGCAACCCGGCGGCGGGGGGGGGGCAGTGACGGGGGGAGTGAAGTTTCTTCACTCCCCCCGTCACCCGGCTGCATTGAAGTGCAGGCAAATATGGACGAGATCGTCCATATTGGCCTGCATGCACAGCCGACGGGAGATCAGCGATGAACGAGCGCGGGGCCGCGCATCGTTCATCGCTAGAGTCTCCACACTGAAAGATATGAACGAGTTCTCGTTCATTTATGAACGAGATCGTTCATATCTTTCAGAATATCGGCATGTGTGTAGGGCCTATAAGTGTTGCCCATAGCAACCGACCAACCAACCAACCAACCAACCAACCAACCAACCAACCAACCAGATTCTAGCTAACATTTATCTAGTAGTCTATAAAAAGATAGCTAGAATCTGAGTGGTTGCTATGGGCAACACCTCCACTGGTCCTCTGTTATAGAAGGTTGGACCGATCTCCTCTTATTAAATATTAGAGGGATCAGGAGAATCCAGCACCAGAGATCTGGGGGGGGGAACGGTAGATGCTAGAATCAAGTGGGCTAAGGGACCTTTTCCGTAAGGGGGAGGTGGGGGAACCTCCAGGTTCTCCCCCTCAGAACCACCCCTTCTCATTCCCTACAATAAAGCCACCAATCACCATCAGGAATGAGGAAAGGGGCTGGGTTAGAGCTGCGGCGCAGCCTATCAGCGGGTGTGGGCGCGGCCGGCCCGCGGTGTCTTCTGCCGGCTGCACGAGCTAAACAACAATAGAGCAGCAGCCGCTGGAGCGAAGAGTGCCGCCGTGACGTAACACCACCCGGGAGCTCTGCCTCAGAAGCGTGACCCTCACCGGGAGGGCTGCTTCAGCGTGACGCCTGTACCGCTACTCTGCCCCGGAGGCACCGTGCGCTGGGGTTTTACTGCGGAGCTCCCACTCCGCGTCTGACATGCACAGTGCGGTTACACGTGACGTCATTGTACAGGAGCTGCCGTGACGTCACACGGGGCACCCCACCCAGAAGGAAGACCCCGCCCGCAGTCACACGTGGCAGCTCCGTTCCTGCTGTCCGGGACCCTGCTGCTGCCGAGATGGTGGGACAGATGATCGCTTTGCTGGGACTCCTATCCCTGGTGTCAGGGGCTCTGCTGCCAGGTACGGGGGGCACGGGGTGGCGGTGGTGTGGCTATGGCTGCTCAGGGGGGCACAGGTGGGTACGTCTGTACACAGAGCTTTGTACTCAGATGTAGAGGCAGTGACAGCAGCTCTTCCGTCCACTGGTACACAAGGGGTTAACTGTGTATGGCAGTGACAGCAGCTCTCCAGTCCACTGGGACACAAGGGGTTAACTGTGTATGGCAGTGACAGCTTTCTGCCTAATTGAGCGACATGGAGGGTTAACTCTGTATGATAGTGACAGTTCTCCAGTCAACGGGGACACAAGGGGTTAACTGTGTATGATAGTGACAGTTCTCCAGTCCTCTGGGACACAAGGGGTTAACTCTGTATGATAGTGACAGTTCTCCAGTCCTCTGGGACACAAGGGGTTAACTCTGTATGATAGTGACAGTTCTCCAGTCCTCTGGGACACAAGGGGTTAACTCTGTATGATCGTGACAGTTCTCCAGTCCTCTGGGACACAAGGGGTTAACTCTGTATGATAGTGTCAGTTCTCCAGTCCACTGCATCCTTGCCTACCTGACCCTCTCCATGAGGGAGAAAATGCTCTGTTCCTGGACTTTCCTGGAAATGTATGATTGCCATCACCTGTGGTGAAACACCTTTCTTATCAATTACCTAGCTCACCACAGGTGATGGCAATCATACATTACCAGGAAAGTCCAGGAACAGAGCATTTTCTCCCTCATGGAGAGGGTCAGGTAGGCAAGTATGGTTCACTGGGACACAAGGGTGTTAACTCTGTATGATAGTGACAGTTCTCCAGTCCTCTGGGACAGAACGGGTTAACTCTGTATGATCGTGACAGTTCTCCAGTGCACTGGGGCACAAGGGGTTAACTCTGTATAGCAGTGACAGCTCTAAATCCAACTGGGACACATGGAGTTAATTCTGTGTGCCGGAGGCTGCTCTCCATACCACTGTAGTAGAGGGGTTAACTCTGTATGCCAGTGACAGCTCTCCATCTCACTGGGAGCATCAGGATTATAGGTCTACAGTCAATAGGTCGACCACTATTGGTCAACATGCATTATGTCAACATTGTCAAAAGGTCGGCATGGCACTGGTCGACGCAGGAAAAAGTCGACATGAGTTCTTTACAATTTTAATTTTTCAACTTTTTCATAAATACCATCCACGTGACTGTGATTGGGAATAGTAACCTGCAGCATGATGACGAGGCGATCCATGTAAACGGGCGCAGTGCACTAATTGGGGTTCCCGGCCATGTTACAGAGAAAACAACACCAATTTAAAAAAAAAAACCCTCATGTCGACCTTTTCTGTGTCTACCTTTTTCCCGTATTGACCTTTTTACCATGTCGACCAATAGTGGTCGACCTATTGACCTTTTCCAGGCCAACCCAATGACCCACACTCTGACAGTGACTGCTCTCCATAGTAACACTGGTGCACAGAGGATAACTCTGTATTGCAGCGACAGCTCTCCACCCCAGTGGGGGCATAGAGGGTTACTTCTCTATGACAATTCTCCACTCCACTGTGGGACATATAGGGTTAACTCTGTATTACAGTGACAGCGCTCCATCCCACTGGGGGTTAATTCTGTGTGACAGTGGCAGCTCTCCATCCCACTGGGGGTTAATTCTGTGTGACAGTGGCATCTCGCCATCCCACTGGGGGTTAATTCTGTGTGACAGTGGCATCTCTCCATCCCACTGGGGGTTAATTCTGTGTGACAGTGGCAGCTCTCCATCCCACTGGGGGTTAATACTGTGTGACAGTGACAGCTCTCCATCCCACTGGGGATTAATTCTGTGTGACAGTGGCAGCTCTCCATCCCACTGGGGGTTAAATTTGTGTGACAGTGGCATCTCGCCATCCCACTGGGGGTTAATACTGTGTGACAGTGGCAGCTCTCCATCCCACTGGGGATTAATACTGTGTGACAGTGGCAGCTCTCCATCCCCCTGGGGGTTAATTCTGTGTGACAGTGGCAGCTCTCCATCTCACTGGGGGTTAATGGTTAATACTATGTGTCAGTGACAGCTCTCCATCCCACTGGGGGTTAATACTGTGTGTCAGTGACAGCTCTCCATCCCACTGGGGATTCATTCTGTGTGACAGTGGCAGCTCTCCATCCCACTGGGGGTTAATTCTGTGTGACAGTGGCAGCTCTCCATCTCACTGGGGGTTAATGGTTAATACTATGTGTCAGTGACAGCTCTCCATCCCACTGGGGGTTAATACTGTGTGTCAGTGACAGCTCTCCATCCCACTGGGGATTAATTCTGTGTGACAGTGGCAGCTCTCCATCCCCCTGGGGGTTAATTCTGTGTGACAGTGACAGCTCTCCATCCCACTGGGGGTTAATACTATGTGACAGTGACAGCTCTCCATCCCCCTGGGGGTTAATTCTGTGTGACAGTGACAGCTCTCCATCCCACTGGGGGTTAATTCTGTGCGACAGTGGTAGCTCTCCATCCCACTGGGGGTTAATTCTGTGTGACAGTGGCAGCTCTCCATCCCACTGGGGGTTAATTCTGTGTGACAGTGGTAGCTCTCCATCCCACTGGGGGTTAATACTGTGTGACAGCGGTAGCTCTCCATCCCACTGGGGGTTAATTCTGTGTGACAGCGGTAGCTCTCCATCCCACTGGGGGTTAATTCTGTGTGACAGCGGTAGCTCTCCATCCCACTGGGGGTTAATTCTGTGTGACAGTGGTAGCTTTCCACCTAAATGGGGGATATAGTGGGTTTATTCTGTAGGACAGTGACTGCTCTCCACCCCACTGAGGCACAGGGTAACTCCATATGACAATGACAGCTCTGCAACCCACTGTTACATAGAGTTAATTCTGCAAGACAGTCACCTGCTGGAACTCAGGGGGTTAATTCTGTATAACAGTAACAGCTCTCCACCCCAAAGGGACACATGGAGTTAATTCTGTAGAACAGTGACTGCTCTCCATACCACTGGGGCACAAGGGTTAAAACTGTATAACTGGCTGATCTCCAGGGACACATGGGTTAAATCAGTATAACGGTGACATCTCTGCATCTTCTGGGATACATGGAGTTAACTGTGTATGACGGTGGCTGCTCTCCATACCACTGGGGTACTGTATGACAGTGACATCTTCCCACCCCACTGGGACATGAGGTGTGAACTGTATTAATAGCTTTGCTGTTACCTATGACGCCACAAGAGTTATGTAGGCAACCTACATACCGGATTACATGGGTACACTGTGAGCAATACAGACAGATGAAAACCATGAGCTCTCCACCTCACTGGCACATAGAGGGTTAACTCTGTATGACAGTGACAGCTCTCCACCTCCGCTGCACCTAATATAAACAGGTTCATTGTAACGTGACGGAGACAGGGATGCACCGATCAGAACACACTGAGTCTGCTAATGTGATAAATCATTTATTATGTGTTGCTCACTGATTATAACATAATTACAGAGGATGAGACGCGTGTCACTTGTGTAATAAGGTCTGTGTTGTAGAAATACAGACTGACGTTCCGTGATTATCATTATTTCTCTAACGTCCTAGTGGATGCTGGGAACTCCGTAAGGACCATGGGGAATAGCGGGCTCCGAAGGAGGCTGGGCACTCTAGAAAGATTTATGACTACCTGGTGTGCACTGGCTTCTCCCACTATGACCCTCCTCCAAGCCTCAGTTAGATTTTGTGCCCGGCCGAGGTTGGATGCACACTAGGGGCTCTCCTGAGCCCTTAGAAAGAAGGGACTAAGGGGAGAAGAAGCGAACTCGCCTGCTTGTAGCCGGATTGGGCTTCTTAGGCTACTGGACACCATTAGCTCCAGAGGGATCGACCGCAGGCCCAGTCCTTGGTGTTCGGTCCCGGAGCCGCGCCGCCGTCCCCCTTACAGAGCCAGAAGCAAGAAGAGGTCCGGAAAAACGGCGGCAGAAGACATCAGTCTTCACCAAGGTAGCGCACAGCACTGCAGCTGTGCGCCATTGCTCCTCATACACACTTCATACTCCGGTCACTGAGGGTGCAGGGCGCTGGGGGGGGGGCGCCCTGAGAAGCAATAATAACACCTTGGCTGGCAAAAACTCCACAATATATAGTCCCAGAGGCTATATATGTGGAAAATACCCCTGCCAGAATATAAAAAAAAAGCGGGAGAATAGTCAGCGGAAAAGGGGCGGAGCTATCTCCTGCAGCACACTGGCGCCATTTCTCCTTCACAGATCCGCTGGAAGGAAGCTCCCTGGCTCTCCCCTGCAGTCGACACTACAGAACAGGGTAAAAACAGAGAGGGGGGGGCACTAAATTTAGGCGCAATATATATATATTATATAGAAAAAGCAGCTATAGGGGACATAACTCAGTTAGTCCCTACATTATATAGCGCTCTGGTGTGTGCTGGCATACTCTCACTCTGTCCCCCCAAAGGGCTTTTGTGGGTCCTGTCCTCATTCGGAGCATTCCTTGTGTGTGTGCGGTGTGTCGGTACGGCTGTGTCGACATGTTTGATGAGGATAATGATGTGGAGGCGGAGCAGATGCCTTTAGAAGGGATGTCACCCCCTGCGGGGCAGACACCTGAGTGGATGGGCTTATGGAAAGTAATGAGTGCACGTATAGACTCCTTATATAAGAAAATCGACGACATGCCAAATGTGGGACAGCCGACTTCTCAGCTCGTGCCTGCCCAGGCGTTGCATGGGTCGTCAGGGGCTCTAAAACGCCCGCTACCTCAAGCAGACCCAGATGTCGACACTGATACTGACACCAGTGTCGACGACGATGAGTCTAACCTGATGCCCACTAAGGCCATTCACTGCATGATTGAGCCAATGAAAGAGGTGTTACACATTTCTGATATAACTACAGGTACCACTGAAAAGGGTATTATGTTTGGAGAGAAAAAACTACCCGTAGTTTTTCCCCCATCAGATGAATTAAATGAAGTGTGTGAAGAAGCGTGGGCTTTCCCTGATAAAAAATTGGTAATTCCTAAGAAGGTACTAATGGCGTTCCCTTTCCCGCCAGAGGATAGGTCACGTTGGGAAACACCCCCTAGAGTGGATAAAGCGCTCACACGTTTGTCTAAAAAGGTGGCACTACCGTCTCCGGATACGGCCGCCCTCAAGGAACCTGCTGATAGAAAGCAGGAGGCGATCCTGAAGTCTGTATATACACACACAGGCATTATACTTAGGCCAGCTATTGCGTCAGCTTGGATGTGCAGTGCTGCCACTGCGTGGTCAGATAAACTGTCAGAAAATATTGACACATTAGACAGAGACACGATCCTGTTAACCATAGACCATATAAAAGACTCAGTCTTATATATGAGAGATGCACAAAGGGAAATCTGCCGACTGGCATCTAAAGTAAGTGCAATGTCCATTTCTGCTAGGAGAGGCTTATGGACTCGCCAGTGGACAGGAGATGCGGATTCAAAAAAGCACATGGAAGTGTTAACATATAAGGGTGAGGAATTATTTGGGGATGGTCTCTCGGACCTAGTTTCCACAGCAACGTCTGGGAAGTCAGCATTTTTACCCCATGTCCCCTCACAGCCTAAGAAGGCGCTGTTTTATCAGGTTCAGTCCTTTCGGACCCAGAAAAACAGGCGTGGAAACAGCGGGTCCTTTCTGTCCAGAGGCAGAGGTAGGGGAAAACGGCTGCAACAAACAGCAGGTTCCCAGGAGCAAAAGTCCTCCCCCGCTTCTTCTTCCAAGTCCGCCGCATGACGGTGGGGCTCCACAGGCGGAGCCAGGTACGGTGGGGGGTCGCCTCAAAAATTTCAGCGATCAGTGGGTTCGCTCACAGGTGGATCCCTGGATCCTGCAAATAGTATCTCAGGGGTACAAGCTGGAATTCGAGGCGTCCCCACCCCACCGGTTCCTAAAATCTGCCTTGCCGATTGCTCCCTCAGACAGGGAGGCGGTGCTAGCGGCAATTCACAAGCTGTATTCCCAGCAGGTGATAATCAAGGTACCCCTACTTCAACAAGGCCGGGGTTATTATTCCACACTATTTGTGGTACCGAAACCGGACGGTTCGGTGAGACCCATTCTAAATTTGAAATCCTTGAACACGTACATAAAGAAATTCAAGTTCAAGATGGAATCGCTCAGGGCGGTTATTGCAAGCCTGGACGAGGGGGATTACATGGTATCCCTGGACATCAAGGATGCTTACTTGCATGTCCCCATTTACCATCCTCACCAGGAGTACCTCAGATTTGTGGTACAGGATTGCCATTACCAATTCCAGACGCTGCCGTTTGGACTGTCCACGGCACCGAGGGTATTTACCAAGGTTATGGCGGAAATGATGATACTCCTTCGAAGAAAGGGAGTTTTAATTATCCCGTACTTGGACGATCTCCTAATAAAAGCGAGGTCCAAGGAACAGTTGTTGGTGGGAGTAGCACTATCTCAGGAGGTGCTGCACCAGCACGGCTGGATTCTGAATATCCCAAAGTCACAGCTGGTTCCGACGACACGGCTACTGTTCCTGGGTATGATTCTGGATACAGCCCAGAAGAAAGTGTTTCTCCCGGAGGAGAAAGCCAGGGAGTTGTCATCTCTAGTCAGAGACCTCCTGAAACCAAAACAGGTATCAGTGCATCGCTGCACACGGGTCCTGGGAAAGATGGTGGCTTCTTACGAAGCAATTCCCTTCGGCAGGTTCCATGCCAGAATCTTTCAGTGGGACCTGTTGGACCAGTGGTCCGGATCGCATCTTCAGATGCATCGCTTAATAACCCTGTCTCCAAGAACCAGGGTGTCTCTACTGTGGTGGCTGCAGAGTGCCCATCTTCTAGAGGGCCGCAGGTTCGGAATACAGGACTGGGTCCTGGTGACCACGGATGCCAGCCTTCGAGGCTGGGGGGCAGTCATACAGGGAAGAAACTTCCAAGGACTATGGTCGAGTCAGGAGACTTCCCTTCACATAAATATTCTGGAACTAAGGGCCATCTACAATGCCCTAAGTCGAGCAAAAGCCCTGCTCCTACACCAGCCGGTGCTGATCCAGTCAGACAACATCACGGCAGTCGCCCATGTAAATCGACAGGGCGGCACAAGAAGCAGGATGGCGATGGCAGAAGCCACAAGAATTCTCCGATGGGCGGAGAATCATGTACTAGCACTGTCCGCAGTGTTCATTCCGGGAGTGGACAACTGGGAAGCAGACTTCCTCAGCAGACACGACCTCCACCCGGGAGAGTGGGGACTTCACCCAGAAGTCTTCCAGATGCTGGTAAACCGTTGGGAAAAACCACAGGTGGACATAATGGCGTCCCGTCTCAACAAAAAGTTAAAAAGATATTGCGCCAGGTCAAGGGACCCTCAGGCGATAGCTGTGGACGCTCTAGTGACACCGTGGGTGTACCAGTCGGTTTATGTGTTCCCTCCTCTGCCTCTCATTCCAAAGGTATTGAGAATAATAAGAAAGCGAGGAGTAAACACAATTCTCGTGGTTCCGGATTGGCCAAGACGAGCGTGGTACCCGGAACTTCAAGAGATGCTCTGAGGACCCGTGGCCTCTACCGCTCAGACAGGACCTGATACAGCTGGGGCCCTGTCTGTTCCAAGACTTACCGCGGCTGCGTTTGACGGCATGGCGGTTGAACACCGGATCCTAAAGGAAAAGGGTATTCCGGAAGAAGTCATTCCTACGCTTATTAAGGCCAGGAAAGATGTTACGGCAACGCATTATCACCGCATATGGCGAAAATATGTTGCATGGTGCGAGGCTAATAAGGCCCCAACAGAGGAATTTCAACTAGGTCGATTTCTGCATTTCCTGCAAGCAGGAGTGGATATGGGCCTAAAACTAGGCTCCATTAAAGTACAGATCTCGGCTCTGTCGATTTTCTTTCAAAAAGAACTAGCTTCAGTACCTGAAGTTCAGACTTTTGTAAAAGGAGTGCTGCATATTCAGCCCCCGTTTGTGCCTCCTGTGGCACCTTGGGATCTCAACGTGATGTTGAGTTTCTTAAAATCACATTGGTTTGAGCCACTAAAAACCGTTGATCTGAAATATCTCACGTGGAAAGTGGTCATGTTGTTAGCCTTGGCTTCAGCCAGGCGAGTGTCAGAATTGGTGGCTTTATCATGTAAAAGCCCTTATCTGATTTTCCATATGGATAGGGCAGAGTTGAGGACTCGTCCCCAATTTCTCCCTAAGGTGGTGTCAGCGTTTCACCTGAACCAGCCTATTGTGGTGCCGGCGGCTACTAGTGAATTGGAGGACTCCAAGTTGCTAGACGTTGTCAGGGCCCTGAAAATATATGTTTCCAGGACGGCTGGAGTCAGAAAATCTGACTCTCTGTTTATCCTGTATGCACCCAACAAGCTGGGTGCTCCTGCTTCTAAGCAGTCTATTGCTCGCTGGATTTGTAGTACAATTCAGCTTGCACATTCTGTGGCAGGCATACCACAGCCAAAATCTGTAAATGCCCATTCCACAAGGAAGGTGGGCTCATCTTGGGCGGCTGCCCGAGGGGTCTCGGCTTTACAACTTTGCCCCTGACCAAGTAGCTGCTCGGCAAACGCGTTTGCAAAATTCTACAAATTTGATACCCTGGCTGAGGAGGACCTGGAGTTCTCTCATTCGGTGCTACAGAGTCATCCGCACTCTCCCGCCCGTTTGGGAGCTTTGGTATAATCCCCATGGTCCTTACGGAGTTCCCAGCATCCACTAGGACGTCAGAGAAAATAAGAATTTACTCACCGGTAATTCTATTTCTCGTAGTCCGTAGTGGATGCTGGGCGCCCATCCCAAGTGCGGATTGTCTGCAATACTTGTAAATAGTTTATTGTTAACTAAAGGGTTATTGTTGAGCCATCTGTTGAGAGGCTCAGTTGTTTTCATACTGTCAAACTGGATATAGTATCACGAGTTGTACGGTGTGATTGGTGTGGCTGGTAAGAGTCTTACCCGGGATTCTAAATCCTTCCTTATTATGTCTGCTCGTCCGGGCACAGTGTCCTAACTGAGGCTTGGAGGAGGGTCATAGTGGGAGGAGCCAGTGCACACCAGGTAGTCATAAATCTTTCTAGAGTGCCCAGCCTCCTTCGGAGCCCGCTATTCCCCATGGTCCTTACGGAGTTCCCAGCATCCACTACGGACTACGAGAAATAGAATTACCGGTGAGTAAATTCTTATTATAATCTATAATACTCTGTCACTGCTCCTTCCCAGTCCTGTCCCAAAGCTCCTGTCTGGCTAGGACCCCAAACTGGAATATTGGTAAATGATAAACATCCCAGGACTTGGGTGGTCATTCCGAGTTGATCGCTAGCTGCATTTGTTCGCAGCGCAGTGATCAGACTAAAAAACGGCAGTTCTGCGCATGCGGCGCAATGCACACGCGTGACGTACAGGCACAACGAACGATGCAGATTTGCACAGGGTCTAGCGATGCATTTCAGTCGCACAGGCAGCCGCAGAGTGATTGACATGAAATGGGCGTTTCTGGGTGTCAATTAACAGTTTGCAGGGAGTGTTTGTAAAAATGCAGGCGTGCCAGGGAAAACGCAGGTGTGGCTGGGCGAACACTGGGCGTGTTTGTGACTGAATAGTCTGAAGTGATCGCAAGCGCTGAGTAGGTTTTGAGCTACTCTGAAACTACACAAACAATTTTTGCAGGCGCTCTGCGATACAACCATTCGCACTTCTGCTAAGCTAAAATACACTCCCAGTGGGCGGCGGCATAGCATTTGCATGGCTGCTAAAAACTGCTAGCGAGCGATCAACTCAGAATGACCCCCTAGGTCCCTGTGGCGGCTCCAGTGTCCCCGCTCTCCTCGAAACTCAGGTGCTGCCTCGGGTGTGGTTCGTTTTATCGACAGTGTCTAGGTCGACAATGTTTAGGTCGACCACTATAGGTCGACAGTCACTAGGTCGACATGGATGGAAGGTCGACAGGGTTTCTAGGTCGACATGTGCTAGGTCGACAGGTCTAAAGGTCGACATGAGGATGTTTTTTTTTTTTTTTTTTTTTGGTGTCGTATTCTTCGTAGAGTGACCGGGATCCCAAATTAGTGCACCGCGTCCCCTCGCATGGCTCGCTTCGCTCGCCATGCTTCGGGCATGGTGCCTTCGCTCCGCTACCGCTTCGCTCGGCACACTTTATCGTTCCAATCGTAGTCCACGTGGATCGTTAAGTATGAAAAAATCCAAAATAAAAATAAAAATGTGAAATCCTCATGTCGACCTAGAAACCCTGTCGACCTTCCATCCATGTCGACCTAGTGACTGTCGACCTAAACATTGTCGACCTAGACACTGTCGATCTTCAGACCGGATCCCGCTGCCTCACCACAGCTGGATGTGGATAAGATCTGGCAGCAAGGTGGGGCACCAGCCCCGGACCACAGTATCCTCCCTTTCCATGTCCTCTCAGACCACAGATTGCGCAAGGTGTACGTATAGCCGGCACTGCCATTAGGCTTTGTGGGCCTGACCCTCAGTTGGACACAGGTGGAAATTCAGACCGATCACGTAACAGGAGATTGGCGACTGCACATGCAGTATAAGCCAGTTTCCGTGCTCATTTGCAGGGTGTGAACGCAGGTAGGACACCTGTTTCTGATGGACCTTTTTGCACTCCGCATGGGATGTATGCGAGTCTCCATACTAATGGTGGCTGCTTAGGTAAAACCAGTGGGTGGGATGGACTTTCACAGGCATGCGGATTAGCGGCCGCGGGTGCATCTGACTCGGAATCAGGACCTGTCTGCGTATATGCCCTAAGTGATTAATTGCCCCCCACCCCCATATGCTCCTGTTTAATGAAAGTAAATATAAACCCATTTTTAGGTCTGGGCAAGACTTGGGTGGTCTATATAGTAAAGAGTACCAGTATATGCATCTTACTAAATCATTTGTCTCCCCCACCTAGGTTTAACTTCATTCCTGTCCATTTATCTCTCTGCAGAGACTAGCAAGACATGCTGAGACTTGTAGTTTAACAAATCGGGCGGCCCAAGCTGCTTTGATGAATGTGCATGTTTATCTGTGATATTAATAAGTATTGGAGATAAATTGATGTTTGTACATCTGCTATAAAGTCTTGTGTAACAGTAACTCTTCTCCTTTCTGTTTCCATAATGTCTATATTGTTGTTGTGTGGTGTCTGAAAACGCCATTGTGTAGGGTTACTCTGAACAGCAGATTCTCAATGCACCTGGCAGGGTGAAACTCTTACTAGAATACGTTTCTAATAATTTCATATCCATAGTACACAGGTCACTGCAAATAGTTTTCATCAGTATGTTATTTGGGAATGGTATGGGGATCCCAGCGCTTGGAATGCCGGCAGTCAGAATGACGACAGTGTCTCTCTCTCTCTCTCTCTCTCTCTCTCTCTCTCTCTCTCTCTCTCTCTCTCTCTCTCTCTCTCTCTCTCTCTCTCTCCTCTGTATTTCAAGCAGTGTCAGTATTCTGACTGCTGGCATCCTGACCGCATTCCGTTATTTGTTATTACTGGTTGTTTGGGTGTGGTATGCAAGGTCGACAGTAACTAGGTCGACCACTATTGCTCGAAAGGGTCTCTAGGTCGACATGGTGTAGGTTGACAGGTCAAAAGGTCGACATGAGTTTTTTGGTGTCGTTTTCTCCGTAAAGTGACGGGGAACCTCAATTATTGCACCGTGTCCCCTCGCATGGCTCGCTTCGCTCGCCATGCTTCGGGCAAGATGCCTCGCTGCGCTCGGCACAGGTTACCGTTCCCAATTGTAGTGCACGTGGATCGTTAAGTATAAAAAAAGGTCAAAAAAAGAAAAAAAATTGAAAAACTCATGTGGACCTAGAAGATGTCGACCTAGTTACTGTCGACAAATAGTGGTCAACCTAGTTACTGTCGACCTAGAGACCGGATCCCGTTTGTTTATATAGTGCAAATTATACAACGCAGCGCTGAGCATATTGATTCATTCACATCAGTCCCTTCCCCAGTGGAGCTCACAGTCTAAACTCGGCACAACACAGTCATACTTTGACAGCAGCCAATTAGCCTCCCAGTCAGGGGCAGCTGGAGAGAGGAGGAAGGGGGCCATGTGTAGTCTCTGTGCAGGCCCACTTCTGTATTGTGGCTCTTATTAGTAGGCTCTGGCACTGTGCATGCGCAGGTCTCCGGGATCATGGCGCCTTCGCCATGTTCTCGATGATATCTCTATTGCACATGCATAAATCTCTGGGAAAATGGCTGCAGCTCCATTTTCCCAGTGATTTGTGTTGCGCCGACGCAGGTCTCCTGAGTGGTGAGTATAATATGTGGGCGCAGGGTGCAGGTTGTGCCTCTCCATGGGCTCCCCTGGACCGGCACAACCTGCACCTATTCTAGATATGCCACTGCTCCCAGCACTGGCGTATGTATTATGGACGCAGTGCGTGCGGTGCGCATACATTTTACCTATTCTAAATTGCAGTGTAAAAATAAAGCAGCCAGTATTTACTCTGCACAGAAACAATATAACCCACCCAAATCACATGGTTTTGCCCAATTGCTAACAAATTTGCTGCTGCGATCAGGTCTGAATTACCCCGTGTGCGGGTGGTTACACTGTGCTGCTAGTAGTTGTAGCTGCCACAGCTGCAGCGTGCAGTCAAAGGGCCTGGTACAGAGGCAGATGCAGTATCGATGTTCCCGCAGTTGAGCGTCCTGGAAGCCATTACTGCGCACGTACGAACCCAAGTTCCTGATGGCGTTTGCAATTATGTACAAAATCCCTAACACTTGATTTGTTTACGATCCCGGTTGCACAGACCATGGGCATAGTCAGGAACTGTCAGCCAGGTCAGTGGTATACAGTGATATATAGCTTACAGAACTGCTTCTGTGCTCCAGTACTTGCTGGTGGCTGCACATTGCACTTGTGTACAGGTCTGGTGCAGTGTTTAAACACTGGTGGGTAATTATCCTTGGTACGTGGTTGGACTGTACAATGGGGATCCGGTCTCTAGGTCAACAAGACTTAGGTCAACAGTGTCTAGGTCAACCACTATTGGTCGACAGTAAGTAGGTCGACATAACAAAAGATCGACATGAGTTTTTCACTTTTTCATTTTTTTGAACTTTTTCATACTTTACGATCCACGTGGACTACAATTGGGAACGGTAACCTGTGCCGAGCGCAGCGGGGCACCTTGCCCGAATGCGAGGAGACACTGTGCACTAATTGGGGTTCCCGGTCACTTTATGGAGAAAACGACACCAAACCCCCCCCCCCCCCCATTTTTTTTTTCATGTCGACCTAGTACATGTCGAGCAAGAGTCCCTGTGGACCTACTTACTGTCGACCTAAGTCTAGTCTATCTAGCAGTCTATCCGTAGCCCTGCATGCTAATATGGACGAGATTGTCCATATTGGCTTGCATGCATAAGCGACCCGGCACCAACGATGAACGTGCGCGGGGCCGCACATCATTCATCGTTGGTGCCTCCACACTGAAAGATATGAACGAGTTCCTGTTCATGTCGTTCAGTGTTATCTGCCAGTGTGTAGGGCCCATTAGGCTGTTTATCTTCTTTCATTGTGTTTGTTTTAAAAAGGACTGAGTATGAACGTTGTGTGCTTGTGCATGCATTTCATTTGAGGTTTGTATGCACTAATATGCGCTTTACGCATTTCCCTGCAGTTATGAATGCATCTCGGGAACTCCCTGCTTTGATCACCAATCAGTAGAGATTGAATGTTTGTTGATATGGGGGAAAAAACATGACCAGTGTCATGCAGCATTAGTCATATTAATGACCTATTCCTGTCACTGGAGTCTCTACGTGTAATGCAGAGTTCAGTTGACATGAATGGGATATGGGAATGAATGGGGGCTGTCCCCCCCCCCCCCCCCCCTCCCCAGTGCCTAACCATCCCCCAGTGCCTAACCCTCACCCTCAGTCCCTAATCCTAACAGTTACCCCGATACTTAGCTTCAGGATGTCAGCTGATGGGGATCTGGTCTGAAGATCGACACTGTCTAGGTCGATCACTGTAGGTCGACAGGGTTGGAAGGTCAAAAGGGTTTCTAGGTCGACATGTGCCAGGTTGACGGGTCAAATGGTCGACATGAGTTTTTCACACAAAAAAATCTTTTTCTTTTTTTGAACTTTTTCATACTTAACGATCCACGCGGACTACGATTGGAACGGTAACCTGTGCCGAGTGCAGCGGTAGTGGAGCGAGGCACCTTGCCCGAAGCATGGCGAGTGAAGCGAGCCATGCGAGGGGACACGGTGCACTAATTGGGGTTCCCGGTCATTCTCTGAAGAAAATGACACCAAAAAACCTCATGTCGACCTTTTGACCTGTCGACCTAGAAACCCTGTCGACCTTCCAACCCTGTTGACCTAGTAACTGTCGACCTATAGTGGTCGACCTAGACACTGTCTATCTAATGATCCACACCCGTTCTACCGACGGTCTCCCGAGAGATTTCGGGATTCTGGCGTCGCATCCCGTTTAAACACCTTAGGGTAAGCGGCCTTAACAAGTTTTTGGTTATATTATGAAGAGGAATAATTACCTTTCTGCAAAACTCTGTATTGGAGTGACCACAAAGCATCTTACTTTACCTCGTGCTAACATTTGTAACTTTCCGCCATGCACATAAGTCACTGTGTATTGTTATGAGTGTAATCTGATTATCCGCTTCCCGTGGTCACAGCGCTCACTGACTGGGGGAATTCTGCAGACAGACTCTACTGGGAGTATAAAGAAGAAAGCTGGTTGCTATTTCTCTAAATATCCATTAAAGTTAAAGGGCTCATCCACTATTGTTCCTTTTTTTTCTCTGCCCCAGAACTGCCTCCAAATGGCAACAGATCAGCTTCTCTGGCACACTAAAGGTTAACTGTTTCTGCAACATTGTATCCACACAGAAGAAGAAATGTAATAGTAGTATCCAAGACAGCTGAACTGCTAATCACTCAAACTCACTCACTGCTCTCCAGCTCACAAGTTGATAGGTTATAAAAAAAACTTTTTTTTTTTTTTTAATGCAAACGTAAAAATTTGCAACAAGTTTTGTGTGGAGTTCTTAAGTGTTTGTCAATTTATATTGAAATAGAAGGAAAACACTCCTCTCACTTCAACCACTTAACCCCCAGCGTACTACAAGTGGAAGAAGTGCTGTTGAGTGTCTATAGCAGTGCTTTTATAATTAGAAAGCCCCTATACTAACCTTACCATACAATGCCAATATCATGGGCATAAATATTCAGTTGGTCCCCCCATTTGCTACTAAAACAGCCTCCGCTCATCTAGGAAGGCTTTCCACTAGCGTTTGGTACGTGTCTGCGAAACATGTCAGGTTCTTCCAAACCAATGTTTTTGGGAAACCATTTTTTTTTTTTATCGCTGGACCTCACTTTTGTGTATGGAGACTTTTTCATGTAGAACCAGGAAAGGACAAAGCTTCATCATGAAGCTCCCAATGAATAGTTCTGGCATGCAACTGGGGATGAACGATATTTATGCATTGTTTTTGCCCCCCGAGTCTTCATTGGGAATGTAGCGTTAAAGACAGTTGACTGCTTAATAGGTAAGCTTTCCATACTATCCTTTTAAACTGGGACACTTTTAAATATTGATGTAAATTTTCCTAACTAGGTGTTTGATATAGTTATATAGAGGGGTCTGATTGTATTAGACAAAATAACCTCTCTCTCTGGGTGGGATGCATGACACATCATGAACTTAACTAATTTGTCTGAATGACAGTTTTTGTTCCTTTTCCAGTGTTTGGGAGCAAATGGTCGATTGTCATTTCCTCCCATGCATTACCAGATTTTCATTCCAGCCAGCCAGATTGGACAAAAACAAAGCCATCCAGCATGTGTTGGCTACATACAAAAGCAGCCAGTATTTACCCTGCATTCAAAATATAGCATGTATACTCATTGCGTTGCAGTATGGTTTGCTCACGTACACAATTCTTTGCTTTATTGAAAGCCCAGAATAAATCCCATTGTGAGGAACAGCAGGGAACTGCTAAGGAACTTTTATGTAGAAAAACAAGGACAGCCTGAAACCAAGGGTAAGATGTATTATGTGATAAAATAACTGTATTTTCCGTTTCAAACTGTCACTAACGTCACAGGGGATGATTCTGAATTGGAAGCAAAGCAAAAAAAAAAAGCAAGTAACTTTGTATTTGGCACAAACCATTTAGTCTGGGGTGCTAAATCGTCTACCGTTCCCAATTTGGTCCTCAAGGAGCACTAACAGGTCATGTTTTCCAGGTCACCTGTGGATTTTTAGAATGTGACAGTTGGTGCTACACAGTGCGCCTGCTGGGGGATCTGGAAAATGTGACCTGTTGGTTCTCCGTTAGGACCGAGTTTAGGAACCACTGGTCTACGCTAATACGTTAGTGACCCGGACACATAGTTTTCTTAAGTAGATGTTGCTATTTATAAGGAATTTTCCACCTTGTCATTACTTGTAATTTATTGGTTTTCAATGCTCTTATATCGCCTATAGTATGTAAAAATGATAGATTTAGACGTCTGTGGTTTTTTAGCCATGAGTTTATATAATCAGGCAGAGCTGTCTAGTTTTCTTGTCATGTGACATGATTGCCTGCTATTATACTAGATAGAATTATATTCAATGCGGAGAGCGCATCAGTGTTGCTGTATTCCAGTGAGATGGACAGCACTGCCTGATAGTGTAAAGACATGGCTGAAAAGCAAGCTAGGAATAAAGGCAAATGTACTTAAACCCACACATTCAGCACCTCTCACAGTCCTGCCATTTCTATCTCAAACATATTTCCAGGATCAGACCCTTTCTCACCCTGGATGCTTCCACGACCCTCGTTCAGTCGCTGGTCATCTCCACATTGGACTACTGTAATCTCCTGTCTGGCCTCCTTGTCAAACACCTCTCTCCACTCCAATCTATCAATGCTTCTGCATGGGGGGAGGTAGTCAATTGACCTCCTGTCGGGATGCCGGCGGTCAGGACACTGACGCTAGAATCCCGACACCAGCTGAAATACCGGTGGTCAGAGTCCTGACCGCTGGCTGGTTACCCCTCATGGGTGGTGGTCCACACCACCACCTGGAGGGGAACAGAAATCGGTCCCAAAGCGCTGCGAGCGGACACACTGCGCTCGCCGCTGGGCTCCCGGCTGTCGGGCTCCCTGCGTTTGTGTCCTGACTGCTGGGATCTCATACTGATCCCTTCTACACGGCTCATCTTCAGCTCCAAGCATGCTATGTCCACTTCCCCTCTCTTACAAGCGCTACACTGGCTTCCCTTCCAAATCCAAATCAACCTTCTCACACTCGCAAAAAGCCCTCTGACCTTATCTCCCTTTACATTCTCAACCGTCCTCTTCGCTCTGCTAATGCATGCCGCCTCTCTTGCCTACTGATTACTTCCTCCCATTCCTGCATCCAAAACTTTGGCCGTGCTGCTTCCTACCTCTGGAATTCTCTGCCTCTCCCTATTAGACTCTCCACCTCTCTACAAAACTTTAAACGGGCTCTCAAGACCCATTTCTTCTTCACCAAACCCAGCCAAATCTCATCCTAACCCTCTGCTACATGCTCACTTCTACCCCATCTCTCGCCATAACCCTCTGCCACATGGGTCACCTCTACCCTCCCTGTGCCACTCCTCTCTGTCTGCCCCTCCCATTCAGAATGTTAGCTCTCACGAGCAGGGCCCTCTCCCCTCAGACTATTTTCTACTCCATTCTACCTACAACAGCATCTAGCCCTCGGTTTCTGCCACCCTGATGCTTATTTCGGTGTTCTGTCCCCTGATGTAACAATGTTAATATACCATATACTGCATTGTTTTTCTATTTTCCTCATTTATGTACTTTGTTAGGTGTTGCGGATCCCTTGTGGCGCCATATAAATAAACCATAATAAAAGGCCACAAACATGCTAATAAACTAAAGTCATTTAAAAGTAGATAAGCCATTACTCAAACACCAAATATTAATTTAATATAGTGATGGCAAACAATGGCTCTACCATCGATGGTTTTACACGAAACCATAGGAAAAAAACATTGTTCATTTAGCCATTGATGGCTGAGTGCTGCACATGTGCAGACCACGGCCATCGGACCAGTGGTGGGGATGTTTTCAACATTGTGTGACAGCATCTTGCCATCATCCGTAGACCATTGATGTTTTCAAAACCATCGATGGTCAGTGGGCAGCCTTAAGTTAATATGCTTTTCTTATAGTATCTAAGGTTGAAAAAAGACAGTTGTCAATCGAGTTCAACCTATTTGTGGTCTCCTATGCATGATTATTTTGTATAAAATTTTGACTGAAGTTGATGACTGCCGTTACGTTTTACCCCTCTTTTTTTATAATAACCATAGTGCGTGACTATGCCCCGTAACCCTGGATATCCTTATCCATTAGGAATTTATCTAACCCATTCTTAAAGGTGTTGACTGAGTCGCCCATTACAACTCCCTCAGGCGGGGAATTCCAAACATGTATCGTCCTTACCGTAAAAAAAGCCTTTACGGCGTATTGTGCGGAATCTTCTCTCCTCTAACCTTAGCAAGTGTCCACGAGTTCTCTGTGTTGATCTAACCAAAAACAGGTCCTGCGCAAGATCTGTATATTGTCCCCTTATATATTTGTAAATGTTGATCATGTCCCCTCTTAATCTCCTCTTTTCCAGTGTAAACATGCCTAGTCTTGCAAGCCTTTCCTCGTATTTCAGCGTTTCCATACCCTTAATTAGTTTGGTCGCCTGCCTTTGAACCTTTTCTAGCTCCAGGATATCCTTTTTGTAGTAAGGTGCCCAGAATTGTACACAGTATTCAAGGTGTGGCCTCACAAGTGATTTATATAATGGGAGTATAATACTCTCGTCCCTAGCATCAATTCCCCGTTTTATGCATGCTAATATCTTATTAGCCTTCTTTGCTGCAGTCCTACTTTGGGTACTACTGCTTAGTTTGCTATCTATGAGGACACCTAAGTCCTTTTCCAGTACAGAATCCCCTAATTTTACCCCATTTAGTAGGTAGGTGTTATTTTTGTTCTTGTTACCACAGTTATGGTAATTAAATACTAATAGAAAGCAGATTGATGAGACATTCATTGAGTCAAAGGGGTCTATTCATAAAGCAGTGAAAAGAGTAGAGAAGTGAGCCTGTGGAGAAGTTGCCCATGGCAACCAATCAGCTGCTCCCTACAATTGTATATTATGCAAATTATAAATGTTACTCCAATGCTGATTGGTTGCCATGGGAAACTTCTCCACTGGCTCACTTCTCCACACTGTTCACTGCTTCATGCAGAGCTGGCCCTAGGCATAGGCAAACTAGGCAAATGCCTAGGGCATTTGGAATGCCATGGGGCACAAGCAGATTCTGCTGATTAAAATGGTATGCGGCATGCCTATATTCTGAGTGTGACTGCGGCTGTATCTGCATACGAAATTCTACGTTAGTGTATTCCTGAAAATCACTGTAATGTAGCATTTTGTATGCAGGTACAGCCACAGTTGCACACAGAATATAGGCATGCTGCATATCATTTTAATCTGCAGAAGCTGCTTGTGCATCCTAGTCACATAGCAATGAAAATAAGATGCATTTTCTGCAAAAAGACGCTCAGCGATAGCATAGCTGGATGGGAGCTGCATGGCATATTGAGGTAAGATGTATGAGGACACATCTGTATCCAAGCAGAGCCAGAGGTCACAGTGTTAGCGGGTTTGTGAGTGCTGTGTGTGGGTAGGTTTGTTGTGCAATAGTGTGCGGCATATGTGTAAGGGGCATTATATGTGCCATGTTTATAAATGCATTAGTAATGTGCAACATATATTTGCACTACTGTGTGGCGTAATTTGAATTGGGTTTACTATTGCGTGGCCATGCCACTTCCTAAAAGAACACGCCCTTTTTTGGGCTGTGTGCAGAATGTGCGCACTGTTCCTATTTAAAATATAGGGGGTAGCAGCACCAAAATGAGGACTGCTATGACTGAGGGGTGATGGGAGAGGGGTGCAGGGTCAGAGGTGGAACTAGCAGCGTGCTAGGGGGCACCAGCCAAAATCTTGCCTAGGGCATCATATTGATTAGGGCCGGCTCTGGCTTCATGAATAGACCCCAAAGTGTCTGCAATATCATACATGGAAAAAACAGAAACCATTTCGCAAAGTATCAGAGCATAAATGCAAAACACAATGGCATACCATAGCATACAGTAAGTCCTGAGTAGGAGAGCTAATTGGAGAATGGGAAGAGCAACTCACTGAAGCATGCAGGAATTGTGGGCGGCAATCCATTCAGTACTATACTGTAACCAAACCAAGGGTGTTTTAAGAGAGGAGAGGGCCAGTGTGCAGAGTTTAGGTGGGCCTCCTCCTCTCTGCGGCGCCGTAGCCTCTGGCATTGTGGTCCGGAGACAAATCTAATACTGCACATCTACGGTGGCCATTTTGGGTGTGATTTTTGCCGCAGCTGCTGTGGCTGCAGCGCCCGTCGCGGGACTATGGAAAGGTAAGTATTAAAACAACATGGTTGCGGTGTGGTTCACCCTTGGACCCAGGGGCCCGTGTGTAACGCACATATTGCACCCATGATAGAAACGCCAATGATTCAACCTCTGGGCGAGCAGAGTCACTGAAGGGGAGAAGGAGACAAGGGAGGAGAGCTTGGTAACATGGAGTGTGCTAGGGTAGAACAAGAGGGAGGAGGGCCCTGCCTGCAAGAGCTTACATTTCGTTGTGATGTCCTTGGGTGATGTCATGACAGAGGTGGGGGCAGGGGGGGTCTTTGTGTTTTTTTTTTTTTCTGTAGGTGGCCTGTAGTGTTAGAGAACTGAAAACAGTGTTTAGTTTGTGTATGTGACCTGTCAATTGCCAGCACCTTTCTTCCCCCTATGACAGGAGATTAGTGAGTGCAGACAACGCACCGACAGATTGCCTAGATACAGGGTGTGGATCTTGCGTCTCTTATTGTTCCATGGAGCTGTGCATTAAACTAGGGAGACTGGAATATGAACATACACAGAATAATCATTTGAGGATTAGCTGATTCTAAAATGAAAACGATAGCACTAGGCAAAGTCAGGATTTGGAAACTTTTGGCTCTCTAGCTGTAGAACTACAAGCCCCAGCATGTCCTGCTTGCTGAAGCAGGCTTACTGACTGACTAATAAGGGCGTGATGGGACTTGTATATACTGTATACCCATAAGGGATGTATTTTAGCGCGTTGTATTGGAACAGACACATGCTTTGGCAGTTATATCATTAACCGGTGATGTCACATTAGATAAATGACATGTACTTACCTGCACTTAGTGGGGTTATGAAACCAATCACAAAATAATCCAAACCCCTTTTATAATAAGTCATTTACCTTTTTCCCCCTCTTTTACTCTATAAATGTAAAGCAAAAAAATAAGATGCCAAAATAAATGATTGATAAATAGGGATCAGTCCAGTTAGGTGCGAGTTGGCTTGTGTGAGATGTCTTCTTGGCAAATATGCACCGCAAATGCAAATTTCAATCCAATTGCAATTTCGCATTCTGTTCTCTGTGCAAACTTGCGTTTTTTTGTGCGCACCCCTGAGCAGGTGAAAAGGTACCAGAAAAATCTTTATTTTAGGGTAAAAATATCTGAAACTTGCTTTAGAACCCCTTGGATACCCCCTAATGACTAATTAGGCAATTGGAAGTCTTCAATTAGTTCAGGTGGGACAATAATTACACGTCTTTATGGGATTAAAAAATAGATGGCCTCAAATGACCCCAAAATCAACTTGTTAGTTTTTTTTATTTTTTTTTATATCTTATAATTTTATTGAATGAACAGCAAAAGTTAGACAAATGAACAGAGGGCTGTACATGACAAAACGGTAAATAGGAGTCTAGGAGAGTCATACTCAAGCTTCATACTTGCAGATAGTAAATAACGTACATAACGAGGTAAAACAATAGGACATCTATCAGCATTAGTAATCACCTAAAAGAAAGGACAAAACAAGACTCCCCCCCCTTTCCCCCCCAAAAACGGAACGGGATAGGAGAGATAATTAGGAATAACCGAAAATATACAGATTAGAGAACGAGAGATAGGGAGGCGAGTTGGGGGGGGGACCATAAAGATATATTTAAAGTAGCCTCAAATTACCGCAAAATTACCTTTTTTTATTTTTTTTATTTTCTTTTTTGAATTTTGATGAAAGTTTTTTTTTTTTTTTTTTTTTTTGGTTTGCATGCATTCATTTTATTTTTTTTAAATGCAAAAAATCAGTCATTTGACATTTTTAAAAACCTGTAGACCTTTCCTTACACCTACAAACAACCAGCTGAGAACAATAGATGAAAGGCTTATGCTAATAAACCATGGTGCACCTAGGTGCTGCAGAGAAGCCAAGATGAGCCTGGCTCCATCTGTATATGGTTGTTCTATCTCAGTAGTCACTTTTTGGGGGTCCAAGAAAGCTTCCCCAGTTTTTATGCTTTTCTTCTTCTCTTTTTATACAAAAATTGCACAACTTTGCAGCGAGAAGGACAAACTGACATTTTGAATTGGATTGTACATTTTTTGGGTGCACATATTTCGCACCTAATTGGATTGGACCCATAGAGTACACACTTGCAGATCTACAGTATCTGCAGATCAATTGATCTGCAGATATATCTACAGACAAGCCAGGCACTGCGTTGTGCGTACACACTGCCCGATCCATCGGGACTGATGTCACGAACTGGGCTGGCATTTACATGCATCCTGCCCAGTTGTGCTGTCAATCACCGCCGGCGTCTGCAGCAAGTGTACGGGTGGGCGGCTGACTGCCCGTACACACAGCATGATGCACCAATATATCGTTAGATATATTGGCCATCGGCTCTGCCGTAAGGCCCACGCGATATGTCTGTGAACAACGGCATTCACAGACATATCGCTCGTACACACTGGCCGGCGGACCTTGTGATATATCGGCCGTTCTATTGAATTCAATAGAACGGCTAATATATCGGCCAGAGTGTACGCACCTTAACAGTCATTGCTGATTGTCTGGGGGGCAGAGATTTAGTGGGGCAGCTGTTCCCCTAGCAAGGGAGATGGTCCCCACCACTTTAAGGTTTCGGCATAACTGCCCCTCTGTAGAGTCAGTTGCTGCAACTGGCACCTGTCTGTCTGATTTGGCCACACACTGTAAGATAACTGGATCCTGACGACCTCTTGGCCGATCACCCTCATCAGCTGCCTGGTTTTGCCATCTGTTCCGATCAATATCTCATTGATTCCAATGTCATTTTGTGCAATGGCTGACTGAACGCTAAGACTAACCAGACTGTCCATCCAGTTCCTGTTTATATGGCCCCTAAGTTCAGAGGTTTGTCGGATTTACTCCGTATGAATTTATATTAGAGACAAGTGATCGCTGCAGGCAGAATACACTCCACTTTCATCCCATTATAAACCTGATGAATGCAATGAATGTGCATTGTAATAAGTGGACAATTCATAATTTAAGAATGTATTTATGTGGTCATTGTCCTGTGTCTGCACCCCTGGGCTATGTTCTTTGTACTTCATTCTGTAGAGACATATGACCTAAGTTATGGAATAACAGGGCTATAAGATATCCTCTCTTTCATATGGTAACTGTGGTTTTCTTCTGTCACCCGCCTAAGTTGAGTTTTGTATTACGCCCCCTGCAGGCCTCTTCTTTGTGGTCAATCGGGCAAACCTGTAATTATAACCTGTATAGATGACTTGTGACACCAGAGCAGCTGAGGGATGTCAACTTAAACTACTATTGTAAGACATTATATACAAGGGTGGGGGAGGTTGGATGGCTGCTACTTTTCTCCAACAGATAAGTCAATTGGGTCTATTTACTAAGCTCTGCAGAGAGATAAAGTGGAGAGAGAGAGATAAAATACCAGCCACTTGGCTCCTGACTGCCCTATTACAGGCCGTGTTTGACAAATGGCAGCAGCCGGTTGGTTGGTACTTTATCTCTCTCCACGGCTTAGTAAATAGACCCCAATATCACATCTCACAAATAGACAATGATAGGACAGCGCCTCTAGTGGTTGCATCATACAATAGGATACTGACTTAAATTACTTGGAGCTTATTATTATCATTTATTTATATGGAGATTTGCACAAAGCCATGGGAAATCCATCCCGTTAGATAAGCACAAGGCAGGCATTGTATTAGGATGTGGGTATCTGAGATAATATCTTGTTAGCTGGCTGTGTACAAAACATTCTTATGTAATCAGCTGTTAATAAGCTCTCCGCACTTTGTAGGTGTTTCACCTATAAAATAAGACAACAGCTCTGTACAATATTTACAGTTCTGACGCGTCCTGGAACCTGTAGATAAATTTGATAATGCATTTTACAGGGGTCTGGAAGAACTGGTTCAGTCTCAATGGGGTCTAGGTTTTCATGCTGTGCTGTGAATAAACAGGACACATGGGGTGTAAGCTGGTATCCGGTCTTTAGCTTGATCTCACTTAGGTTGACAGTCATTAGGCTGACCACTATTGGTCGACATGATCTTTAGGTCGACATGGTAAAGGTTGACATATGAAAAGGTCAACATGAGTTTCCCCCCCCGCCCAAAAAAAATAATAATATTTTTTTACTTTTTTTTCCTACTTTACTATCCACGTGGACTGCGATTGGAAATAGTAACCTGTGCCGAGCGCAGCAGTAGCAGAACGAGGCACCTTGCCCGAAGCATTTGAGGAGATGTGGTGCACTAAGTGGGGTTCCTGGTCACTTTACAAAGAAAACAACACCCCCAAAAAAAACACAAAAAACTTGCATCGACCTTTTCCATGTCAACATCATGACCGTGTCGACCTCACTCTCGACCAATAGTGGTCGACCTAGTTAGGGTCGACCCAGTGATCCACACCCGTGTCAGCTGCCTCTCTGAGAATATTCAGTATATAGATTGGGAAAACCAAATAATTCCTGAGAGGGACAATAGATTCCATAGGGTTCTGCTGGCGGATCATTTGAGGACATGGAGCAATAGATGGTTGCGGAGAGTGTGGGCAGTTGTTTGAGGGTCATGAGGAAATGTCACTAGAAAGTGGCCAGTCTGCTTATATTGGTCACACATTTGTGAACCTGCAGGTAACCTTTACTTCTCAAGCAACCTATGGGGCAGCACCACCCAATGAAACGGCTTGTTTAAATAGCCACAATCATTATCCGCTTACACATGTGCTATTCCTGTACCTGATGTAAGAGATCGGTATCGCCTGATACTAATAGGCTACGGAACCTGCGCAGCGCAAATAAAATGCAAAATCCATCTACAAAGCGGACTGTGCCTCAGCCACATTATGACACGTAAAGGTATAAGAAGACTACCAGTCTGCCTCACCTTGTAATGTCTGTTTTTATTTTTTTATTTACCCCCTGGGATCACATTACCAATGCGGAGACGGATTGAGCAGCATTTCTACTCGTGTAATAAGAAAGCTACCACTAAATATTTGGGGAAGGAATGGAAGCAGGCTATTCCGCGCATAATACAGTCCCCTAGTCCAAGGGTAGGCAACATGTTACTCTCTGGATGTCACGGAACTACACATCTCAGCATACCCTTACGCTGTTTTAGCATGCCCTAAAAGCAAGACTGTGGCAGGGCATGCTGGAATGTGTAGTTCCACAGCAGCTGGAGAGCCACACTGACCTAGGTGTTTTCCATGCAGCAGCTGTGCAGTTGGTGGTTGTCCTTATGAAACCCACCTGTGATACTGTAACACTTTTTCAACAGCATATCTGGGCAATAATGCCAGGGGGTGTGGTATGAAAAGTCAACATTCAGAATGTCGACAGGTTCTGAGTGTCGACATGGATGTTAGGTCTACAAGGAAAATATTATTGAAGCTGTTCTCCAATAATTATTATAATCCATACCTTCAGCAAATTGATACATCGCTGCCAAATATCCAAACTCCCTGTGTGGAACACGCCTGATTTTCCTCTCATAATCCAACATTCCTCTGAAGTGTTAGCCCGGCTCCTCCGAGCCCCAACCTGCTGAGGTAATTGTCTCTTCCCAGCCGCCGGGTGTATATTCTGCATGTTGCCACAAGGAAGCTTTTTTTTTTCTCCCGCCTCCACGCCCCATCTCTCTGGGCCTCAGATCTCCTGTCACTACGGCCTCTGTAGACTCGGCTCACGGAACAATTGTGAAGTCTGGAACTATTTGAAGTCGTATAGAGAAACTGATAGAGGTTTTAAACCTCTTTTTGATGCGTGTTATTAAGGCAGAAAGGGGACCCTGGAGTCTTCGTCGGGTGAATCCCATTTACTAGCTGAAATTGCCTCAAAAAACACCATCAAACTGATCACTTGTAAACACTAAGGGGTAAATTTACTAAGATGGGAGTTCTATTTAAGGTGGGATGTTGCCCATAGCAACCAATCAGATTCCAGGTATTATCTTCTAGAAAGTGCTAGATAAATGAGAAGTAGAATCTGATTGGTTGCTATGGGTAACATCTCATCTTAAATAGAACTCCCATCTTAGTAATTTACCCGTAAGACACCTAATGTAACCCAAAGAGTTTCACTCCATATTTCCTAGGGCTCAAAGTGGAACAGTTCAAGGAAACGAATCCCACTTTCCCTGGTAAGGTGGATGCATCAGGAGTTTCAGTCATAGGAAATATTAGACACTGGTGGTCATTCCGAGTTGATCGCTCGCTAGCAGTTTTTAGCAGCCGTGCAAATGCTATGCCGCCGCCCACTGGGAGTGTATTTTAGCTTAGCAGAAGTGCGAACGTTTGTATCGCAGAGCGCCTGCAAAAAGTTTTTTGTGTAGTTTCAGAGAAGCTCAAAACCCACTCAGCGCTTGCGATCACTTCAGACTATTCAGTTCCGGATTTGATGTGTCACACCCGCCCAGCGTTCGCCCGGCCACGTCTGCGTTTTCCCTGGCACGCTTTTTCCGAACACTCCCTGAAAACGGTCAGTTGCCACCCAGAAACGCCCACTTCATGTCAATCACTCTGCGGCAACCAGTGCGACTGAAATGCATCGCTAGACCCTGTGCGAATCTGCATCGTTCGTTGTGTCCATACGCCACGCGTGCGCATTGCGCAGAACTGCCGTTTTTTTAGCCTGATCGCTGCGCTGCGAACAGATGCAGCTAGCGATCAACTCGGAATGACCACCATAGCCTGCAATTCTGTGTATGAGGTAAAACATCCGGTGGCCATTTGGGGATACGAACGATATCCTGGTGGTCGGGATGCCGGCAGTCTAAATACCGACTGAGGCATCCCTGCGCTGGGAATCCTGACACCTGCAAAGTAAGGTAGCTAACCCTAATTCCCAACCCCTCTATCCCTAAGTCTCCCCCCCCGTAGCCTCAACCTAACTCCCTTTCCCCATGGTTTACCTATCCTGAGTGGCGGCAGTTCCTCACTCGGGATACCGGCGCCGGCATTGTAATCCATGTCGGGATCCCGGCGATGGTATTCCAATCAGTGTCAGGATTCCGGCATCGGTATTCCGAATACCGGGATCCTGACCGCATTCAGTTTGCCATTAGGGATCAGCATCGTGTCCTTTTTTGGCGATCCCTACACTTGGCCACGTAAGGATTTCTCATTTCACAATGAGAAAGATAATCAGAAGACTGTGGACTTTAAAGGTAAAGTTAGTGAGGGCCATAACTAGAGGTACCACCATCCAAGACCATGAGAGTGGCCCCACGGCACCTGCATCTTACTTGCAACGGGTCGGAATGGCACACTACAGTCATCAGAGCCGCCTGTGGCATCCGTAGGACTTTATGGAAAGTGCTCTCTTTCCTGGTGATAGTGGCCCTATTCCCCCCCCCCCCCCCTCACCAGGAGACTGTGCTCATTGATATCCAACACTTTATCTTTGTGCAGCTGTCTGAATCTGTATAGGAAGTGCTACGATGCAGCGAACGCAGGTTTTTTTCCTTGCCAAGCTCTGTTGTGCTTCATATACAGACTCCGTTGCACACAGAAATACAAGTGTTGCATATCAGATTACTCAGCACAGTCTTCCGGTGTACCCTAATCGCATCACATTGCGACAAAGGCACATTTTTGTGTAATGAGTGAAAAATACGCCCAGCGCTAGCAGAGTTGCACGGGACGTGAGGGACTGTTTGGTGTGACTGCAGCAGTAATGTGTGAGGACACATCTGTAATAGCTCCCGGCCAGCGCGCAGAAGATGCGCTGGCCGGGAGCTACTCCTGAAGTACAAAAGCATCGCCGCTGTGCGATGCTCTTGTACTTCAGCAACAGGGCAGGGACTGACATGCGGGGCGGGCTAACCCTGTGCTGGGCGACCTCCCGCATGTCAGTGTGGATGATCGTAGCAGCACAGCTGTGATCAACTCGGAATGACTCCCTAAGTGGGAATATTCTTTCCTGCAATTATTCAAATGGAAAAGTCAACTACTTTAATACGAATAGACATCTATGACTTGACATAATATAGCTGCAGCGCCAATTATTTACGGGTGTGGTATGTTAGATAGAATAGACTTGGGTCGACAGTGTCTAGGTCGACAGTAAGTAGATCAACATGGTTTCTAGGTCGACATGAATTTTTCCCCATTTTTTTTTGGTGTTGTTTTCTTCGTAGAGTGACCGGGAACCCCAATAAGTGCACCGTGTTCGCTCGCCATGCTTCAGGCAAGGTGCCTCGCTGCGCTCGGCACAGGTTACCGTTCCCAATTGTAGTCCACGTGGATCGTAAAGTATGAAAAAGTTCAAAAAATGAAAAAAAGTGAAAAACTCATGTCGACCTAGAAACCATGTTGACCTACTTACTGTTGACCAATAGTGGTCAACCTAGACCGTGTCGACCTAAGTCTTGTCGACCTAGAGACCAGATCCCATTATTTACGTACAGTGAACTCACGAGATCAATACATGGAAGGCCAATCAGAGGCGGGGTAGCGAGTTCTGCTGGTCATCATTAGTGCATATAGTAACAGCTGAGGATTAATAGTCGTAGGACTGGCGCCAAACACTGCCTCCATAATAAAGGTCTTTCGCGACGAGCCAACCTGTTGAGGGTAATGATCTTATCTGTGCAGCTGAGAGGAGTCAATAGGGATTCACTGAATCCTTCTCTGTCATTTGAAAAGACAGGAGAAAAAAGTTTTGGCGTTTTCTTACGTTACATCAAATGAGTGATTCCAATCTTTTTCTATTCAGGATATTGTAGTAGTATGATGCTAGTGTTTTGTAGTTAATAGAATGTTATACTAAAAAGACTAAAGCTGCATACACACTGTGCGCTTTGAATTACCGATATGGACTGTATAGTACATATCACAGTGTGTGTGTATAAGCTTGCGATGCTGATGCGCGCTCCCGCGGGGTCGGTGTCGCATTGAAAAATAGACTGTGCAGGCAGGTCAATTTTGACTAGAAAGTGTACAATCTAGTTTCTAGTATATAGTGTTTTATATAGGCTGTTTTAGCAAGGCGCCGCACCCTGCCCGATTTTTATTTTTTTTTTTCTTTTTTTTATTTTTTTTTTTTTCTTTTTTTTTTTTTTCTTTTTTAAAGGCAAAATCCGCCCTGGCCTTTCTGCGGCGCCCTGCTAAAGCAGCCTGCCCGCTTCCTAATCTCCCAGCGTGTATAGATGCCGTGCATGCGCACAGCATCCATTCACGTTACGGGAGAGCGCTTGGGGGAAGCCCAGCACCTCCGTAGGTAATAGGCACGCCCCCTTTAGTGACGTCTGTGGAGGCCGCACTGCCGACTCTAAAGATGTCATAGAGCCATGCCCCCGATTTGCTTAGCCACGCCCTATTTTCAGATGAGCGCACAAGTGCCCCCACAGACCGGCGCCCTGCCCTCAAAAATTCTTAGGGGGAACACTAAGTATAGTCAAAATTGTATATAGTGAAAATTGCATATGGGCCCTCATTCCGAGTTGTCCGCTCGCTAGCAGATTTTAGCAGCATTGCACACGTTAGGCCGCCGCCCTCTGGGAGTGTATCTTAGCTTAGCAGAATTGCGAACGAAAGATTAGCAGAATTGCGAATAGAAATTTCTTAGCAGTTTCTGAGTAGCTCGAGACTTACTCCTACACTGCGATCAGCTCAGCCCGTTTCGTTCCTGGTTTGATGTCACAAACACGCCCTGCGTTCGGCCAGCCACTCCCCCGTTTCTCCAGACACTCCCGCGTTTTATCCTGGCACGCCTGCGTTTTTCGGCACACTCCCAGAAAACGGTCAGTTTCCGCCCAGAAATACCCCCTGCCTGTCAATCACACTCCGATCACTTCAACGATGAAAATTCTTCGGTCGGACGTGAGTAAATCTAAGTTTTGTGCTAAAATACTTAGCGCATGCGTAGTATGCGCATTTTTGCCTTAATCGCTCCGTTGCGAAAATCGGCAACGAGCTAACAACTCGGAATGACCCCCATAGCCAAAATTGCACCGTGTGTATAGTCCATATCCGTAGTTCTGAGCTTCGGGAAGTTCAAGGAAAATCCAAAGTCAAAATCGTCTGTTAGGCAGATTCGCACCGTACGTATGCACCTTAAGTAGATTTACTGTGTGCCAATATACAAGAGGTTCAGAGAACACCCCATGAAAAATAAAACGGGTTTTATCCTGTAAGTGCCTTTATCAGCTAATATCAGTTAGTACTTAAGGAAATAACCAGTTTGAATGTATAATTTACTTTCCCGGGAATTGGGATTGAAAAATGGTAAATTCCGGGATACCCGGGATTGGTTTGTTTTCTGTGTCAACGTACCCCCACTCTCCCTGCCCCACCCCACACTGCACACTTAACTAACCACCATGGTACCTAGGAGGGCGTGTGTGTAACTTCCTCCGGTTCGGTGAGGTCTGTGCGGCAGGTGGCAACGAACCCCCATCCGCCTCGCCCTGCCCCACACTGCACACATAAGTGACCACCATGGTACCTGGGAAGCCGTGTGTGTAACTTCCTCTGGTTCGGGAGGTCCGTGTGGCAAGTGGCTGCACACCGTCACCGCTGACGTCACGCTGCGCAGGGGGAGTCGGGCAGCGTCTCGGCCTCCTGAGGACGCTCATTGCTGCCCAGCGTTAAAAAAACGAAGGACCGCCTGATCCCGAAATCCCCGGGATTGGAGCCCGGACGATTTTTGGCCTAAATCCTGGGATCCCGCTGATCCCGATCCCTGAATTGACCACCCTAATCAGTAGTTGGGGGCAAGTTCACACAATGGGCGCTATTCAGTTGTTTTCGCGCCGGCAACCACTAGATGGTGCCCAACGGAGCAATTCATTTGTTGCTCTGCTCGGGCACAATGGCTGCCGGCGCTGGACCCCACGGGGGTTGCAGGCTGAAATACGTGAAAAGTCCTGGATTAAAGGGATATTGGGGTAAATGTATTATAGCAGCATGGATTAACACCTCCTGCTTCACCTCTCACATCCTGCTTCACCTCATTACCGAGGCGATACCCCCTGAGCACACAGCACATCAGCTTAGTGCTGACACGCTGCCTGGCCAGCTTCATTACACATGCGTGGGATCTCACTATTCACGCAAGATCACCTGCGTAGTCCAGAGCCGACACCTGTCACAGCCAGGGACAGCTCTGCCCCTGCTGTGAGGGTTGTGGTTCGTTTTATCGACAGTATCTAGGTCGCCAATGTTTAGGTCGACCACTATAGGTCAACAGTCAGTAGGTCGACATGGATGGAAGGTCGCCAGGGTTTCTAGGTCGACAGGTCTAAAGGTCGACATGAGGGAGAAAAAAAATTTGGGTGTCGTTTTCTTCGTAGAGTGACCGGGATCCCAAATTAGTGCACCGCGTCCCCTCGCATGGCTCGCTTCGCTCGCCATGCTTCGGGCATGGTGCCTTTGCTCCGCTACCGCTTCGCTCGGCACACTTTACCGTTCCAATCGTAGTCCACGTGGATCGTTAAGTATGAAAAAATAAAAAAAATATAAAATTTTTTGAAAAACTCATGTCGACCTTTAGACCTGTCGACCTAGAAACCCTGTCGACCTTCCATCCATGTCGACCTAAACATTGTCGACCTAGACACTGTCGATCTTCAGACCGGATCCCGCTGTGAGATAGGGCATCGCCACCTGTAGCTGTCGAAATCGATAGCTGCAAGTGTCACAACTTACATTGCCCTCGCATATCGGCGTGCTAGCTTTAAGATAGCAGCTCCGATAGTGACTGGGCACAAGCCGCGGATGTCATACATGGGGGGGGTGGGACCGGTATAACGCACATAACATGCGCTGATACGGCCCCCCCCCCCCCCCCCAATTTCGACTGTTCTTACATTTACCCAATTATAGCACCAGTAATACTGTTCTCAGTCCTGAGTATCCGGCAGTAAATGAACCCTGACTACAGGAAGTTAATAGACACTTGCAGCCCCTGACACGTACATGATAACTTGTGGAGGGTTGCAGGTGTCAACTTGCATGCTGACACCTCAGGAAGCTTACTATCATTTTCCCTCTGCACAGTGTTAGCCGCTTAGCACCTTCCTGTACCTATTGTCAGTCTATTCCTGTACCTATTGTCAGTCTGAGCTGTTACATGATTTATGATGGTGTCTCATGGCAAAGTCTGCAGTCTGGCAGAGTACCAGCTCCTGGGATTATCCCAGACACAGATAAATCCCTGCAGAACATACAGGCTCACGAGGACCTTCTGTGGCCCAGCTTCTCCTAGATCAGTCACCAGTGAGCAAATCTTGCTGATTGTGGATCAATAACAGCGACATTGGAGATGCCTGTATAAACAGCTTTAAGCTAATTTGCCATATTTTTGTAGACAGACATCACAGTAATATGAATGTCTGGTTTTGTGAATGTTTCTTGGTATATATCATTTTTCTGAATATCTTTAGAGACTTTCCACTTTAAGATAACTTTAATTTGTTGGCTGTACATGTTCTCCTGCAACTTTAACTAAAGAATAGCATTCTCATTCAATCTTCCTTCCGTGTGTGTGTGTGTGTGTGGGTATGTATATATATATATTATTGTGCAGTTTCCTTTCTTGTTGCCCTGGGATACGACACTGGATACAGGGCCTAATTCAACATGAAATTGCACACGTAAAACCCTTTACTCTGACGTGCGGGGGTACGCCCAGCACAGGGCAAGTCCACTCCTCATGCCAGGTCCTGTCCCCTCCCCCACAAACGTGAGCGCATCGCAAGACGGAGATACTCTCTCATGTGTAGGGTTGCCCTCTGCCTACGCAGCCTAGCTGCTAAGGCAGACGGCAACCCGCCATGTTTAGGCTTGCAGCAGCTGCGTGTGAAGTCACGCAGCCACTGCGGCTCTCCCCAGAAACGGTCCGCCAAAAAAGGCAGCTGAAACGCCCCCTCCCGCCCTGCCATCGCCTCTGCTTGTCAATCAGACAGAGGCGTTTGCACGTGTGAGATGCCGTTGCATCTCACCAAGTGCGCACACGCAGTGCGGCTTCTGCGCGTGTGCGCACTGCAGAGGGCTTCGGCATGCGAACGCTGTCGGAGCAGCGTTCCATGCTGAATTAGGCCCACAATACAGCGATGCTTTCGCTTATCCATGGCAACAAGAAAAAAATAACTGATGATATAAACACATGGCCCAAAACAACATAAGCAAAACAGAGAGGTAACGCAACGCAATGTATAATGTAAATCAATGTGACCATAAAGTCGTCTGAAGCTGGAACCCCGCATTAAATGGCAGAAAATTAGGCCTTTCAGAAACAAAACATATTACATAGATTTCTATAAGTCTTTATATGATTGGCTTTTATAATACAATAAATAACCAAAATGTATTACAGGTTCAGTATCCCATATCCAAATATTCTGAAATACGGAATTTTTGGAGTGAGACTGAGATAGTGAAACCTTTGTTTTCTGATGGCTCAATGTACACAAACTTTAATACACAAAATTATTCAAAATATTGTATTAAATGACCTTCAGGCTGTGTGTATATGAAACATAAATGAATTGTGTGTATGTACACAAACTTTGTTTAATGCACAAAGTTATAAAAAATATTGGCTAAAATTACCTTCCGGCTGTGTGTATAAGGTGTATATGTAACATAAATACATTCTGTGCTTAGACTTAGGTCCCATCACCATGATATCTCATTATGGGATGCAATTATTCCAAAATACGGAAAAATCCTATATCCAAAATACTTCTGGTCCCAAGCATTTTGGATAAGGGATACTCAACCTGTATATCTATTCCAAAAATAATGTATGTGTAGATTTGCTAATACCAAATAAAATAAGTGTACTTCCATTATTTTACCATTTTCAGTGTTTTTGGCCATCGGGTGGCGCTGTTCCATTTGAGGTTACTTGTTTACATAAGCCGGTCAGTAGGTTTGGCAGATTTCCACTTAATGCCAGTCAATGTACATAGAAATGAGGTTGTGTACAGTATAAACCAATTTATTTACAATTTTTTTTTTTTTTTTTTTTTTTTATTAAATCCATATAAAATACTGGTAAGCCTTAAATAGGTTAGACATGCAGAGATCTCCCCCAATGTTCCGGGGATATTTTATTTAGTAGCTGAGGTGAGATGGACACGAGGACAAACACTGGATGTGACAGTCGCTGCAGCAAGAAGCCAGTCTATGGTTCTCTAGTAAGGGCCTCTGGGAGAAGGAGCGCACCTGTGTCTGACAGACCAGCACTTCCCCGAGTTGCCTGGAGACCCTGATCCACTTCCATTATCTGTACAATCTGCTCCGTGTCTCCGAGAGCATCCCGCCCATATTCTACAACTGGCTCATTGCACACAGGATCTATAGGCAACACGCAGACAGTGTCTTAGTAGGAAATGAAATGATATGTCACCAGGAATTGGGACTAAATGAAAGAGAAAATAATTAAAACCTTTTGATGTGCTCGTTACATTTACATTCAGCCATAAGAGACTCCCCTCCGGGGTAGACCTGTCTTATGTCCTATTTGCTTTAATGAACATTACTTTGCTAATAAGGAGTTATTTAATACAGAGTTCCTCCTAATCTGAAACCAGGTGCAGAAGGCGGCTCAGTGGCTAAGAGAACCTTGTCAGTGGTTCATAATCAAGGGTGAACGGGACATACGTACCAGAGTTACCAGTAACTTGTCACGCCTAAATCATGGTGTTTGCTGGAAATTAATTTGCAACTGCACAAGTGGAAATCCACAGCACAAATGCTCCTTTGTGGCGTCGGGCACCTACTTTAAGCAATTGTTTCCATGTCTATGCAAATCCACATCTGGATAGGAGGGTCAAAGTGACACCCTTTGCTCTTCCGGATGGAGGAATTGGGTGGATCTGGATGGAATAATGACATTTTGTTACATTGGTCGGAGTTCTTTAAATCACCTGGCAGGGATGGACATGGGGAATTAAGGCAGACGTTGCCAGATTTCAGAGGGTTCACAGCATGATCCTCCCTGCAAATAGACATGGGTCAATACCAGACCTCATTCTAAGTCAGGGCTAGGCCGTGTTTTTGCCACCACCATTACTCCATATGCAAACGTATTTTTCATTGGCATTCGCAATTTTATAGACCTTTACTGTCTGTTCTTCTGCACAGTACATCCCCCCCACATGTGCATCTGACCACAAAGTACAGGAGCCGTCTGGGGACAAAAAGACTCCCCTATAGAGTGCACATTTGTGTGTAAAGCTGATCTGTGCAGCCACATGGCTAGCTGCCGTGAGGGAGTAGGGTGCCCCCTCCATATCCCGGCTTTGAGGTACTCCATGGGCCAGCAGATTATTCAAGGAAGGGGAAACTTTGGCATGCCACTGAAACGTGTTCTGCGTGCAACTTCTGGTATGCCACCCCTGTTCTATACTATGAACAAGATTTAGCATCTTCCAAATACACTGTGGTGTAAAAGCGTGTTTCTTGGTAAACTTCAAGCAGTGTAATACACATAAGGGACACATGCAATAATAAGGGCAGTGGGTCCCCTCACTCTTGTGGTTGATTTCATACTTACTTGAGATTATAATGAGCAGACGTTTAGGGAAAACCCCCACAGAAAAGTTGAAATAAATCAGTGTACGAGGGGGACATATGTGTTACGTTAAAGTGAAGTGTTTATCGTCTCTCTGCGCAATTTTCTGGTCATTCACAATTGTCAACGCAGTCCTTTTTTGTGAATCTTGCGCTTGGTGAACTATTGGACGAGTGTGCACAGATTTAAATAAGAAAAAAAGTTTATTGTCATTTGCATTTTCTATTTCATTTGCCAAATAGTCTGAGTATTTCAGTTAAAAGTGATAATTATATTTTCTCTGACGTCCTAGTGGATGCTGGGAACTCCGTAAGGACCATGGGGAATAGCGGCTCCGCAGGAGACTGGGCACAAAAGTAAAAGCTTTATGACTAGCTGGTGTGCACTGGCTCCTCCCCCTATGACCCTCCTCCAAGCCTCAGTTAGATTTTTGTGCCCGGCCGAGAAGGGTGCATGCTAGGTAGCTCTCCAGAGCTGCTTAGAGTAAAAGTTTTAAATAGGTTTATTTTTTTATTTTCAGTGAGACCTGCTGGCAACAGGCTCACTGCATCGTGGGACTAAGGGGAGAAGAAGCGAACTCACCTGAATGCAGAGTGGATTGGGCTTCTTGGCTACTGGACATTAGCTCCAGAGGGATGATCACAGGTTCAGCCTGGATGGGTCCCGGAGCCGCGCCGCCGGCCCCCTTACAGAGCCAGAAGAGCGAAGAGGTCCGGAAAAATCGGCGGCAGAAGACGTTCCTGTCTTCAATAAGGTAGCGCACAGCACTGCAGCTGTGCGCCATTGCTCTCAGCACACTTCACACTCCGGTCACTGAGGGTGCAGGGCGCTGGGGGGGAGCACCCTGAGACGCAATAAAACATGTTTTAAACCTTTATATGGCTAAAGAAATGCATCACATATAGCTCCTGGGCTATATGGATGCATTTAACCCCTGCCAGTTTTAAAAAAAAAAAAAAAGCGAGAGAAAAGGCCGCCGAAAAGGGGGCGGAGCCTATCTCCTCAGCACACAAGCGCCATTTTCCCTCACAGCTCCGCTGGAAGGACGGCTCCCTGACTCTCCCCTGCAGTCCTGCTACAGAATCGGGGTAAAACAAGAGAGGGGGGGCACTAATTGGCAGAAAATACATATACAGCAGTTATAGAAGGGAGAAACACTTATATAAGGTTATCCCTGCATATATATAGCGCTCTGGTGTGTGCTGGCAAACTCTCCCTCTGTCTCCCCAAAGGGCTCGTGGGGTCCTGTCCTCTATCAGAGCATTCCCTGTGTGTGTGCTGTGTGTCGGTACGATTGTGTCGACATGTATGAGGAGGAAAATGATGTGGAGGCGGAGCAATTGCCTGTAATAGTGATGTCACCCCCTAGGGAGTCGACACCTGACTGGATGGTCGTATGGAAGGAATTACGTGACAGTGTCAGCACTTTGCAAAAAACTGTTGACGACATGAGACAGCCGGCAAGTCAGTTAGTGCCTGTCCAGGCGTCTCAAACACCGTCAGGGGCTCTAAAGCGCCCGTTACCTCAGATGGTCGACACAGACCCAGACACGGATACTGACTCCAGTGTCGACGGTGACGAGACAAACGTAATGTCCAGTAGGGCCACACGTTACATGATCACGGCAATGAAGGAGGCTTTGAACATTTCTGATACTACAAGTACCACAAAAAAGGGTATTATGTGGGGTGTGAAAAAACTACCCATAGTTTTTCCTGAATCAGATGAATTAAATGAGGTGTGTGACAAAGCGTGGGTTTCCCCCGATAAAAAACTGCTGATTTCTAATAAATTATTGGCATTATACCCTTTCCCGCCAGAGGTTAGGGCGCGTTGGGAAACACCCCCTAGGGTAGATAAGGCGCTCACACGCTTATCAAAACAAGTGGCGTTACCGTCTCCTGATACGGCCGCCCTCAAGGAACCAGCTGATAGAAAGCTGGAAAATATCCTAAAAGGTGTATATACACACATACTGGTGTTATACTACGACCAGCAATCGCCTCAGCCTGGATGTGCAGCGCTGGAGTGGCTTGGTCGGATTCCCTGACTGAAAATATTGATACCCTGGATAGGGACAGTATATTATTGACTATAGAGCATTTAAAGGATGCATTACTATATATGCGAGATGCACAGAGGGATATTTGCACCCTGGCATCAAGAGTAAGTGCGTTGTCCATTTCTGCCAGAAGAAGTTTATGGACACGACAGTGGTCAGGTGATGCGGATTCAAAACGGCATATGGAAGTTTTGCCGTATAAAGGGGAGGAGTTATTTGGGGTCGTCTATCAGACCTGGTGGCCACGGCGACGGCTGGAAAATCCACCTTTTTACCCCAGGTCACCTCTCGGCAGAAAAAGACACCGTCTTTTCAAACTCAGTCCTTTCGTCCCCATAAGGGCAAGCGGGCAAAAGGCCACTCATTTCTGCCTCGGGGCAGAGGAAGGGGAAAAAGACTGCAGCAAGCAGCCTCTTCCCAAGATCAGAAGCCCTCCCCCGCTTCTGCCAAGTCTTCAGCATGACGCTGGGGCTTTACAAGCGGACTCTGGCACGGTGGGGGCCCGTCTCAAAAATTTCAACGCGCAGTGGGCTCACTCGCAAGTGGACCCCTGGATCCTGCAGGTAGTATCACAGGGGTACAAATTGGAATTCGAGACGTCTCCCCCTCGCCGGTTCCTGAAGTCTGCTCTACCAACGTCTCCCTCCGACAGGGAGGCAGTATTGGAAGCTATTCACAAGCTGTATTCGCAGCAGGTGATAATCAAGGTACCCCTCCTACAACAGGGAAAGGGGTATTATTCCACGCTGTTTGTGGTACCGAAGCCGGACGGCTCGGTGAGACCGATTTTAAATCTGAAATCATTGAACACTTACATAAAAAGGTTCAAATTCAAGATGGAATCACTCAGAGCAGTGATAGCGAACCTGGAAGAAGGGGACTATATGGTGTCTCTGGACATCAAAGATGCTTATCTCCACGTCCCAATCTACCCTTCTCACCAAGGGTACCTCAGGTTTGTGGTACAGAACTGTCATTATCAGTTTCAGACGCTGCCGTTTGGATTGTCCACGGCACCACGGGTCTTTACCAAGGTAATGGCCGAAATGATGATTCTTCTTCGAAGAAAAGGCGTCTTAATTATCCCTTACTTGGACGATCTCCTGATAAGGGCAAGGTCCAGGGAACAGTTAGAGGTCGGAGTAGCACTATCTCAGGTGGTGCTACGTCAGCACGGGTGGATTCTAAATATTCCAAAATCGCAGCTGATTCCAACAACACGTCTACTGTTCCTAGGGATGATTCTGGACACAGTCCAGAAAAAGGTGTTTCTCCCGGAGGAGAAGGCCAGGGAGTTATCCGAGCTAGTCAGGAACCTCCTAAAACCAGGACAAGTGTCAGTGCATCAATGCACAAGGGTCCTGGGAAAGATGGTGGCTTCTTACGAAGCGATTCCATTCGGAAGATTCCATGCAAGAACGTTTCAGTGGGATCTGCTGGACAAATGGTCCGGATCGCATCTTCAGATGCATCAGCGGATATCCCTATCTCCAAGGACAAGGGTGTCTCTCCTGTGGTGGTTGCAGAGTGCTCATCTTCTAGAGGGCCGCAGATTCGGCATTCAGGACTGGATTCTGGTGACCACGGATGCCAGCCTGAGAGGCTGGGGAGCAGTCACACAGGGAAGAAATTTCCAGGGCTTGTGGTCAAGCATGGAAACGTCTCTTCACATAAATATCCTGGAACTAAGGGCAATTTACAATGCCCTAAGTCAAGCAAGGCCTCTGCTTCAGGGTCAGTCGGTTTTGATCCAATCGGACAACATCACGGCAGTCGCCCACGTAAACAGAGAGGGCGGCACAAGAAGCAGGAGGGCAATGGCAGAAGCTGCAAGAATTCTTCGCTGGGCGGAAAATCATGTGACAGCACTGTCAGCGGTGTTCATTCCGGGAGTGGACAACTGGGAAGCAGACTTCCTCAGCAGACACGACCTCCACCCGGGGGAGTGGGGACTTCACCCAGAAGTCTTCCACGTGATTGTAAACCGTTGGGAAAAACCAAAGGTGGACATGATGGCGTCTCGTCTCAACAAGAAACTAGACAGATATTGCGCCAGGTCAAGGGACCCTCAGGCGATAGCGGTGGACGCTCTGGTAACACCGTGGGTGTACCAGTCAGTGTATGTGTTCCCTCCTCTGCCTCTCATACCCAAAGTACTGAGAATCATAAGAAGGAGAGGAGTAAGAACTATACTCGTGGCTCCGGATTGGCCAAGAAGGACTTGGTACCCGGAACTTCAAGAGATGCTCACTGAGGACCCGTGGCCTCTACCTCTCAGAAAGGACCTGCTCCAGCAGGGACCTTGTCTGTTCCAAGACTTACCGCGGCTGCGTTTGACGGCATGGAGGTTGAACGCCGGATCCTGAAGGAAAAAGGCATTCCAGATGAAGTCATCCCTACCCTGGTCAAGGCCAGAAAGGATGTAACCGCAAAACATTATCACCGCATTTGGCGGAAATATGTTGCGTGGTGTGAGGCCAAGAAGGCCCCTACAGAGGAATTTCAACTGGGTCGTTTCCTGCATTTCCTGCAAACAGGACTATCTATGGGCCTAAAATTAGGGTCCATTAAGGTTCAAATTTCGGCCCTGTCAATCTTCTTCCAAAAAGAACTGGCTTCAGTGCCTGAAGTTCAGACGTTTGTCAAAGGGGTACTGCATATACAGCCTCCTTTTGTGCCTCCAGTGGCACCTTGGGATCTCAATGTAGTGTTGAGTCTCCTAAAATCACATTGGTTTGAACCACTCACCACTGTGGAATTGAAATATCTCACATGGAAAGTGGTCATGCTGTTAGCCCTGGCTTCAGCCAGGCGTGTCTCTGAATTGGCGGCTTTATCATATAAAAGCCCTTACCTAATTTTTCATTCAGACAGGGCAGAGCTGAGGACTCTCCCTCAATTTCTCCCTAAGGTGGTTTCAGCGTTTCACATGAACCAGCCTATTGTGGTACCTGCGGCTACTAGGGACTTGGAGGACTCCAAGTTGCTGGACGTAGTCAGGGCCCTGAAAATATATGTTTCCAGGACGGCTGGAGTCAGAAAATCTGACTCGCTGTTTATCCTGTATGCACCCAACAAGCTGGGTGCTCCTGCTTCTAAGCAGACGATTGCTCGTTGGATTTGTAGTACAATTCAGCTTGCACATTCTGTGGCAGGCCTGCCACAGCCAAAATCTGTAAAAGCCCATTCCACAAGGAAAGTGGGCTCATCTTGGGCGGCTGCCCGTGGGGTCTCTGCTTTACAACTTTGCCGAGCAGCTACTTGGTCAGGGGCAAACACGTTTGCTAAATTTTACAAATTCGATACCCTGGCTGAGGAGGACCTGGAGTTCTCTCATTCGGTGCTGCAGAGTCATCCGCACTCTCCCGCCCGTTTGGGAGCTTTGGTATAATCCCCATGGTCCTTACGGAGTTCCCAGCATCCACTAGGACGTCAGAGAAAATAAGAATTTACTTACCGATAATTCTATTTCTCATAGTCCGTAGTGGATGCTGGGCGCCGATCCCAAGTGCGGATTGTCTGCAATACTTGTATATAGTTATTGTTACAAAAATCGGGTTGTTTATTGTTGTGAGCCATCTTTTCAGAGGCTCCTACGTTTATCATACTGTTAACTGGGTTCAGATCACAAGTTGTACGGTGTGATTGGTGTGGCTGGTATGAGTCTTACCCGGGATTCAAGATCCTTCCTTATTATGTACGCTCGTCCGGGCACAGTATCCTAACTGAGGCTTGGAGGAGGGTCATAGGGGGAGGAGCCAGTGCACACCAGCTAGTCATAAAGCTTTTACTTTTGTGCCCAGTCTCCTGCGGAGCCGCTATTCCCCATGGTCCTTACGGAGTTCCCAGCATCCACTACGGACTATGAGAAATAGAATTATCGGTAAGTAAATTCTTATTTTTATTTATGGGAACAACAGCGCCATCTAGTCTGTCAGAACTGCGAAATTAACATTTTCCAAAAGAAACAAGTGTTACATGAAATTCCCAATGTAAATAGGTTATGTTGCTACCTTTGACTCCAGCTCTTGTGGAACCACATGTCACAGCATTCCCTCCCAGCCCGAGGCAGTGCTAAGACATGTAGTTCCACAACACACCTATATATAGACTTATCATACCATCCTTTTAAACCGGTACTCTCATGGATTACACAGGTTCTGTGGTTGATTAAAACTAGGGGAAATGCAGACGTGAAGTCAGCCTGCCACAGAACCTGTGTAATTTATTAGTGACCTGGCATTAAAGGGATAGTATGGCAAACCTATCAGCCACTGTGCAGCCTCCACCATATATGATGATTTCTGATGTAACAGCTTCCACTCAGCCGGAGGCTCATTCCCGGCCTCTCCCAGGAGGCCTCAGCCTTATAACAACATAAGTGCAGGAACGTGGGCGCTGACAAAGTCCGCACTGTGCGGCTGGGTACAACATTCCCCCTGTTCTGTACACAGACCGGGGCCAGAGAATGAGGCCCGGACTCCGGGACTGCACAGAAGCTGGGGAACAATGTTATTTTGTTCTGAGAATAAGAGGCCATGTATGACAGGTCCAGCGCTGTTTATTTTACAGCCTGGTAAAAAGGACTTTACTGTAACTGGTTTTGGATGGAGTTAGGGATTAGTTTGGCTGTAATGTGATTTTCTGGGCTGCTGTGTTATAGGCTGATCATTTCCACTAATAGCAATACTGTCTCTCTTCACGATTTGTATGAACATACTTTACATGTGTATGGGTAGGAAAGGTTTTTGCCATCCTAGTTATAAGGTATATAACATTGTATCTGATTCCGGAAGCATTTGGTGACTAAAGGTGGGTACACACTAGGCGATGTGCTCCATAAGTGACGTCGCCTAGCGTGTTCCCTTCCCTGCCGGAGCGGTCGGTGGCAGTGCGTACACATATGACAGGACCGGGAATGTGGTGCGGACCAGCCCTGTGCTGAGCACCACCCCCCATGTCAAAGAAAAAACGCACATCTACGATCAAAATCTATTTACACAAAATGCTTAATAGAGTTCTCGAGGAGTAGACACACTTTAATAAATAGATCCCAAGTTATATTACTCAGATTACACGATGTGAAACCTCTGATGGAATGGCATATTGTCTTTTAAATCTTAAGCCAGGTACACACTGTAATGAAATGCCGGCGATGAACGACTATATCGTTGGACGATATAGCTTTCAGTGTGTAGGTGCTATATTATTGAATGCTATCGGTCAACAATAACGATCAGTGATGTTACTGCCAGCATTCCTGGACATGCAGCTCAGCCCGATCGCTGAACGACGTGTGGGAGTGAGCATCGTTCATTGTTCACCAATATTGCCTCATACACACTGGATGATATAAGCCTAATAGGTAAACGATAACGACATTTATGTCGTAATCGTTTTATTTTTTTAGGCTTAAATCGCCCAGTGTGTACCCGGCGTTAGTTTATTTTCTTCTGTCAAGATCTGAGCATCTTTTTTGTTATGTTATTCCATATAACTCCAGAAGAGTGAAAGGGGTAAAGGGAGGGATGAATTCTAATGGTACAAGTCTCACCCCCCCCAGCATATGGCTCTTACATGGTGGGATGCGCTCGGATGTGTAGGATTTGTCTGGTTACTTGAGATTGAGAGATCTGCAAATATTTATAACATCCTGGGCATCTGCGTCAGTGAGAAACTCAGAACTCTTCCTAATAGGGTCTGCCAGAGTGTCTGTAACACCCTGCGTCACAGCCAGCGAGGCCTGGGGTCCGTCCTGGGAATCTGCCTCAGTCTGTGAGTCACGGCTTCCTCCAGCTCCCTAAGCAGTCACACTGTTACCAAGGTGTAAATTATAGAGAGGCTTGTGTGAAAATCTCTGCTCCAAACATTTATTTCACGTTATTTGCTTCAGCAGGATCTTTTTCACACCTCAGATTTTTATAGGCAGTAATGTATTTTCTATTTTGGGGCTAGTAAGCAGCTTAGAGTCACTTTTATTTCAATTCCTATTTTTGAAAGAGTTTACACTTCAGATTAATTAATAAGCAGTTTAGATTTATAAACTTTTTCACATTGGGGCCAAAATCTGCCTAGGAGCCAAAAATCATTATTCTGTGCTGCTGCGGGACCATGCTCCTTCCAATACATAACTCTCAGTCATGTCGCTGCCCCTGTCACATGCAGGGTATCCGTTCACATGGTCGACCAAGTTATGGTCGACAGTCATTAGGTCGACCACTATTGGTCGACATTGACATGGACACATGGTCGACACATGAAAATGGTCGACACATGAAAGGTCGACACATGAAAAGGTCGACATGAGTTTTTTAACTTTTTTTTTCTTTTGGGGAACTTTTCCATACTTTACGATCCACATGGACTACAATTGGAACGGTAAAGTGTGCCGAGCGAAGCGGTAGCGGAGCGAAGGCACCATGCCCGAAGCATGGCGAGCGAAGCGGTGCACTAATTGGGGTTCCCAGTCACTTTACGCAAAAAACGACACAAAAAAAAGTTAAAAAACTCATGTCGACCTTTTCATATGTCGACCTTTCATGTGTCGACCATGTGTCCATGTCGACCATGTCAATGTTGACCAATAGTGGTCGACCTAATGACTGTCGACCATAACATGGTCGACCATTCATACCGGAACCCACATGCAGCCCTGTCCTCACTAAAGCTGGGTACACACTGAGCGCAGGGCCGGTGCAAGGTCTCTCTGCACCCTAGGCAAATCTTCAGTATAGCACCCCTAACCTGCAAAGCCACCACCAACTCCCGTGAATTGCATCTTTACATCATTACACATATACAGAGAAAAGGGACAACACTCAAGGACTTTTAAAGTGATAAAGTATATTGTAAACAAGTCACAAAGTTTTGTGACTTTGGGGGTAATTCAGACATGCTCGCTAGCGTATTTTGCAGCGCTGCGATCAGGTCTGAACTGCACATGCACCGCAATGAGTAGGCGCGTTGCACAGGTACAAAGCAGATCGTTGCTGTGCGATGGCTTTTACGAAGAATCCATTTGCACGGGTGATCGCAAGGAGATTGCCAGGAAGAGGGCGTTTGTGGGTGTCAACTGACCGTTTTCAGGGAGTGGTTGGAGAAAAGCAGCCGTGTCCATGCGTTTGCAGGGCGGATGTCTGACGTCAATTCCGGTCCCGGACAGGCTGATGTGATCGCAGCGGCTGAGTAAGTCCTGGGCTACTCAGAAAGTGCACAAAATCTGTTTGTACAGCTCTGCTACACATGCGTTCGCACACTTGCAAAGCGAAAATACACTCCACTATGGGCGGCGACTATCTGTTTGCAGCAGTGCAAAAAAAACCTAGCGAGCGATCAGGTCTGAATTTGGCCCTTTGTTCACTATATACTTTCACTTTTAAAGTACTTGCGTGCCATCTATTCTTTACATACTGTAAAATACTGTATATGGGGTCTAGTGGGGATATTTTATTGGGGTTGGGTACAGGATGCCTCCGTCAGAATAGTGACAGCTGCATTATGATCAGTAAAATACCGACATTTGAATGAAATTAATAACCTTACCTCTTACCCTAACCCTTCCTCCCTCCCCACAGCCCTAACTCTCCCTGGCATGCTAACATTCAGGATGCAGGCTATCGGCATTCCAGCGTATGTATTCTGATAAATGTAGGGATTTTGGCATCTGTATTCCGAATGCCAACATCCCGTCTTCCAGACTACATCCCTGTAATTGTATGTATATACATACATGTATATGTACAGACATACATATATTTGTATGCTTCTTATTTTGTTCCATCCCCCCATCTGTGAGTTTATTAGTAACCCGCATAAAGAGACATCCTTCAGTTTTTTGCTAGATGAATTCAGTGGTGCGGTGCCCTCCGGTGGCCGGCGCACCTAGGCAGCCGCCTAAAGCTGCCTAATGGTAGAGCCGGCCCTGACTGAGCGATATATCATGAACCCGTCGGCGGGTGTGTACCCCTGATATGACTACGTCGTTCACAGACATGTCTCATTGGCCGTGCAGCACAGCCGATGGCCAATATATCTACAGATGTATCAGCATATCTGGCTGTATGTGGATTCCTGTTTCACCCATTCCCCACCTCATAGCATATCCCTGCTCCTGTCACATGCAGCCCTATCTTCACTAATACATCACTCATCTCCTGATACACTCTGTGCTGCCGGGAATCTGTTCCTTCCACTCTATAACTCTCAGTCTGTGGCTTCCTGCTGCCTCCATTCCCCTCTTCACATCATGTCACTGTGGTGTCACGTACAGCACTGTCCTCATTAAGGGGTCTAATTATCATGAATCGCGTACGCAATACGAAATGGGTGTAATATTTGCGCCCAAAGTCACATTGTAGTATGCAATAATACCGGTCAGATGTATTAATGAGGACCTGTATGGACAGGGGCTGTGAAAGGATCCCGTCCCTGAGTTGTGCTCTGAGTGGAAGTGGGACTACTGCGCATGTGCGGTCCGGCTGACCACGCATGCACGGCGGCCATTGCTGGGGAGGGTTCCTGATGATTCATGTGAAGTGTCGCCCATAGGCTACAATGAGCTAACTCCATCTTTTTATCTAAATGTCCCTTTACCAGGGGGCCTGTGGCTCCATGTACAAAGCTTCCGCCTAGTGTGTAATAAATCTCCCTCTACATACTGGAAATTCTAGAAGTGTGAAAATCAGACTACTCACCAAGTTAATAAATTCATCTCCTTTTTTTTTTTTTTTGCTTCTAGTTTGTGTAAATCGTCTGATAACGAACTGAGTCACCTCAGCCGCAGGTCTGTAATTAGTGATAATTTATGGGCTGTGATGCACCACACAGGTGGGAGCTTTATCTTACTCAGACTGCAGATTTTTCACTCATCTACCTAGGAATAATAGTACTGAAAGGTCTATATAAGGATATTATTTTGTTTATTGTAGATTTCATTGTGTATACCTGGAAAGTGAATGCACGCTATAGTTGTCACTAGAATATCTCGGTCTAATGCCATGGGCATCAATATTAGATTGGTCCTCTCCTTTGCTGTTGTAACAGCCTCTAAAGGTGGGTACACACTGATAGCTGGGTGTGGTATTGAAAGTCGACAGTAACTAGGTCGACCACTATTGGTCGACAGTAACTAGGTCGACAGGGTGTCTAGGTCGACAGGGTCTTTAGGTCGACATGTTCTAGGTAGACAGGTCAAAAGGTCGACATGAGTTTTTAATGTTATTTTGGTGTCGTTTTCTTCGTAGAGTGACCGGGAACCCCAATTAGTGCACCGCGTCCCCTCGCATGGCTCGCCATGCTTCGGGCATGGTGCCTTCGCTCCGCTACCGCTTCGCTCGGCACAGATTACCGTTCCAATCATAGTCCACATGGATCGTTAAGTATGAAAAGGTTCAAAAAAAGAAAAAAATTGTGAAAAACTCATGTCGACCTTTTGACCTGTCGACCTAGAATATGTCGACCTAGACACCCTGTCGACCTAGTTACTGTCGACCAATAGTGGTCGACCTAGACATTGGCGACCTACTTACTGTCGACTTTCAATCCGGATCCCCTGATAGCTATATCTGCCGATCAATTGATCGGCAGATATATCTATGGACGGATCAGGCAGTGTGCTGTGCATACATACTGCCGGATCCGTCGGGGACTGACGTCATGAACTGGGCGGGTGTGTACACACCATACTTGCCTACCTGACCCTCTCCATGAGGGAGAAAATGCTCTGTTCCTGGACTTTCCTGGTAATGTATGATTGCCATCACCTGTGGTGAAACACCTTTCGTATCCATTAACTAGCTCACCACAGGTGATGGCAATCATACATTACCAAGAAAGTCCAGGAACAGAGCATTTTCTCCCTCATGGAGAGGGTCAGGTAGGCAAGTATGGTACACACGCCCGCCCAGTACAGCTGTCAATCACCGCCGGCCGCCGCAGCATGTGTACAGGCGGCCGGCTGGTCACCCGTACACTCACAGCGATGAGCCAATATATCGGTAGATATTGGCCGTCGGCTGTGCTGTGGGCCCGACACAATATGTCTGTGAACGACGGAGTTTACAGACCTATCGCCCGTACACACTGGCCGACGGACCCGCGATATATCAGACGTTCAATAGAACGGCCGTTATATCGGCCAGTGTGTACCCACCTTAAGGCTTTTTGTTCACTAGGAACATGTTTGGAACATGGCTGCAAAGATTCGCATCCATAAAGCCACAAGAGCATTAGGGGCCCATTTATCAAACAGTATTTGCGGCTATGTCCCAGAAAACATCCGTTTTCGGGAGTTAGCTGCAAATCCTATGTATCTCTGCAATGTGTGAGGGAGGAATCGCAGCAGATTTCTATTGGGGATGCGATGCTGCCCGATGTATCAATATCGGGAATCCGTTGTAGCCTATGGACTACACTTCGCTGCATAGAGTTCCAGCAGGGTTCCACAGGAACCCTCCACCGGAAATGGCCCCTGTGCATGACGGTAAGCTGACCGCACATGTGTAGAAGGCCCAGACGCGCACTCTGCACATCGCAGGGACGGGCTTCTATCGGAGCCCCTGTCCCTGCCTGTGGCGGGTGATACATTCACCCAGAGGAATCGCATTCTGCAATGCGGTCGTGGGCGCTAGTATCGCATTGCAAATGCAGTCACTGATAAATGGGCCCCTTGAGGAGGTCGGGGACAGGACCTGGATTGCAGTTCGCTTTGTAATTCATCCCAGAGGTGTTAGATGAAGGGGTCATGGCTCTGTTCAGACCAATCAGGTTCTTCTTCAGCAAAGTGGGGGAACCATGTGTTTGATGGACCTCATTTTATACACAGGGACAAGCTATCATTATTAAGGGAGATAGTGGATGGTATGAGGTGTTGTCGCCTGCGCACACCTATGTGTTGTCCTATGACATCACTGCGGTGAAAGTCTCAGAGCTCTCCAGTACGACGCATTGTATGTTATGCAATGGGCATGGCCGCACACTAATTAGAGGTGAGTCCACGCAATGTACACTCTGAAATGATTTGGTTACCGTAGTGAGTGACAGAATGATGGACATTTGACCCCCATTACCCGCACAGCCCAGTACTTGGTGTAACCGGCTGCTTCTCACTCACAAGGACAGGGAGGAGACCTAGGAGCAGCCGCTGGCACAGGGCACAGCTGAAAGAGTGCAGTGTTTTGTGGATGAAGGGCCGGATACGTTGCTGCAGCTCAGCCTCCCTCTGATGAATGAGCCAGTGTGTTTATTATTAACATACTACCACTTAGTGACCCCTGAACAGGGCACGGTGGATCCTTCTTACAGAGACCCTGCTGAGTGTGCACACAAGCTGCTCAGTGAGTTTAGTGTGGGGACAGGGGCTGGGTGTGCAGGTTGTAAATCTGCACAATTACAGGCTTGTTACTATAAGAGCATATCATAAACATACCACCCAGCCCTGCTAGATACACAGCCTAGTATAAGTGTAGCCTGACAGGCCGGGACCAGGCTGATATCAGGACCCAGTAAGTGTCACATTATCCATCTTATTTTCTCTTACGTCCTAGAGGATACTGGGGTTCCATTTAGTACCATGGGGTATACACAGGTCCACTAGGAGCCATTGGCACTTTAAGAGTTTGAGAGTGTGGGCTGGCTCCTCCCTCTATGCCCCTCCTACCAGACTCCGTTTAGAAAATGTGCTCTGAGGAGCCGGTCACACTTCTGGAAGCTCCTGAAGAGTTTCCTGCATTTATTTTATATGTTTGTTATTTTCAGGCAGGGCTGGTTGGCACCAGTCTGCCTGCTTCATGAGACTTAGGAAGGGGGGGGGGGGGGACGGCCCAACCTCTCGAAGGGTTAATGGTCCCGTTCCCTGCTGACAGGACACTGTGCTCCTGAGGGAATTATACGCAAGCCCCATCACGGCGACCGTACATTCCCGCAGCACGCCGCCATCCCTAACAGAGCCAGAAGAATGAAGAGGGGTGAGTACGAAGCCGGCGTCCTGGTTAGCGGGGTGCCGGCCATTATGGCGGCACGAGGGTATGGAGACGCACGGGTTCTAACCGGGGTGGAATGCGTCTCCGGAAACAGTACACAGCTGTGTCTCGGTACTGTGTACAGTGTACTAACACTGGCAGAAATAGCCTTAAAACAGTTTTCTCTCCATTTTAAGCACCAGATTACCTCAGCCAGTATAAAAAAAGCGGGAAGACCGTGCACCATTGAAGGGGCGGGGCCTTCACTATGAGAGGATCCAGCAGCTCACCAGCGCCATTTTCCCTCTATAGTGGACACAGATGTTGACTGACAGGGACGCGCAGCTCCTCCGGAGAGACTCCAGATTACCTCAGCGTACCAGAGGGTCATAGCAGGGGGGGAGCGATTCTTAGTTTACGAAGTCCCCTATCAGGGTACTTAGTCTGCAACCCGGCTAAACTTGGCATTAGCGATAACGGTGCGGTGGGGGCTGGCTCCAAATAACTCTGCCTCCCTGAAGGGCTCTTTGTGGGTTAATTGTGCTTAACCTTTTTGTGTGTGTGTGTGTGTGTGTGTGTGTGTGTGTGTGTGTGTTGTCACATTTACATTATGTCAGGCAAAGAATGTGTTTCTTGTACAGCTGAGTGTTCCTCTTCACCAGGGGGCTCACTACTGGGTACTCAGGGCAGTTCACCTTCCCAGAATAGCGGGTCTGAACCGGATTGGGTCACTTCCTAAGGGAATGATCTCAAATATTTCTACAAAACTATCCCGCAATGAGAAAGAGACGCAATACTTAAGACAGACTGTGGATGAGTTTATGAATAGAGACTCAGTCCCCAAACCAGCGTCTCAATCCCCTCCCATTTGCCCGCAAAAATGATCTCTGGCCCATATCCTGCAGTCTGACTCTGACGGGTCAGACATGGAGGAGGGTGAGGTGGATTTGGAGGGGGGGGGGGGGGGGGAGGGAGATGCTCTTTGTCACAGGGAATAGAGGCTCTTATAGAGGATATAAGAGTTCTGCCGATTCCTGATAAGGTGTCAGAGGAGTGTGAGGAATTGAATACCCTGTTTGAAGAACCGTGGGTTAATCCAGATGAAAAACTTAAAATCCCTAAACGGTTGCTCTCATCTTTTTTCCTTTTCCCCTAGAGGATAGGAAAAAATGGGAAAATCCACCGATAGTGGACGCATCAGTCTCTAGACTGTCAGGTAAAATTGTATTGCCTGTCCCTGGTGCAGCCTCCCTAAAAGATACGGCTGATCGTAAAATTGAGACTACACTCAAATCATTGTAAACAGCTGCTGGGGTAGCCCAGAGACCCACAATTGCATGTGCGTGGATCACAAAAGCCATTGCTAAATGGTCAGGTAACCTAATTGAGTGGACAAGTTGCTATAATACTGGTCGCACAGGTAGATTCATATTTAGTAAATGACCCCCATTTTTTTAATTTGTCAAAGATATTCTTTATATTCTTCCAGATTATGGGGGGTGCTACAACAGGCAAGGTAAGTCTACAGGAGAAAAAGAAGAGAGAATTCGAAATGCCCTATGGTGGTGCACACAATCTTATATTAAGATATAACTTTTATTAAAATATATATTAATATAACCTAATTGAGTGTTTAGATTCCTTGTCTAGGGGGGATGTTTTACTTCTGCAGCATATACAGAACTCTGCGAACTTTATGGTGGAGGCCATAAAAGAGATTGGTTTGCTTAATGCACGCACCACCGCTATGGCAGTGTCAGCATGCAGGGGCTTGTGGCTTTGCCAGTGTACTGCTGATGTGGAACTCCAGGAAAGGCGTGGAAGGCCTGCCATTCAAAGGAGAGGCCTTGTTTGGAGATGAACTAGACAAATGGATCTCCAAAGCTACTGCGGGCAAGTCTACGTATCTTCCTTCCGCAGCTCCCCCAGCCAGGAAAGCTTATTCAGCTTCAAATTTACAGTCCTTTTGGACGGCCAAGTTTAAGGGAAAATCCAGAGGCGCTTCTACGTCTGCCAGAGGTGCAAGAGGTAAACCACGCAAACTAGCAACTTCAGGTGCTCAGGAACAGAGCTCAGGCTCTGCTTCCTCAAAGCCTTCAGCATGACGGTGGACCGCGAGGCCTGGAGGGCTGTCAGGTGGGAGCCCGACTAAAATTCTTCAGTCACATCTGGTCAAGTTTGTGCCGGGATCCCTGGGTCATAGATCTTATTTCCCAGGGATTCAGACTGGGATTCCAAGACCTCCCACCTCACAGATTCTTCAAATCAGGCTAACGAGCTTCACAACTGTACAGCAGGCCATCCAAAAACTGGTACAGACTCAAGTCATTGTTCCAGTTCCACCTCACCTGCACAACAAGGGGTACTATTCCAACTTGTTTGTAGTACCGAAACCGGACGGTTCGGTACGACCAATTCTGAACCTCAAGTCCTTGAATCCGGATGGAGTCTCTGAGAGTGGTGATCTCAGATTTGGAGGAAGGGGAATTCCTTGTGTCTCTGGATATCAAGGATGCGTACCTTCACATTCCGATCTGGCCGCCTCATCAGGCTTATCTACGGTTTGCACTACAGGACTGTCACTGCCAGTTCCAGGCCCTGCCATTTGGTCTCTCCACAGCACGAAGGTATTCACCAAAGTTATGGCAGAGATGTTTCTCCTTCGCAAGCAGGGAGTGAACATAATTCTGTACCTGGACGATCTTCTGATAAAGGCGCCATCCAGGGAGAGGTTGCTGGACAGCAATGGCCTCTCAACCAAACTTCTCCAGGATCACGGGTGGATTCTGAACCTTCCGAAATCTCACCTAGAGCCAACACGGAATGATACTGGACACGGAGTCGCAGAAAGTGTTCCTTCCATAGGAAAAGGCATTGGTATTCCAGTCGATGGTTCGGTATGTCCTGGAGCCAACCTGTCACGTCTAGCAAAGTTTGAGGATCCGGCAGCTGAGATTTGCCCGAGGAGGTAGCAGGCTGTGAATGTACCATATGAGGGGGCTGGATATAGTTCCTTCGCATGGGACACGGAGCAATGAAGAACGTAGGCGGGGTTTGAGAGTCAATGGTAAGTATTTATTATGTACAGGGCTGAGGTAGAGGACCGAGGCTGGAGCACGATGGTTAAAGACGTGGCAGGGGGCGAAGAACTGTGGACTGTGATTTGAAAGACGAGACTGTAGATCAGTGTTTCCCAACCTCGGTCCTCAAGGCACACTAACAGTCCTGGTTTTAGTGATATCCAGGCTTTAACACAGGTGACTTAATTAGTACCTCAGTTATTTTGATTTAACCATCTGTGCTGTAGCCTGGATATCACTAAAACCTGCACTGTTGGTGTGCCTTGAGGACCGTGGTTGGGAATGCCTGCTGTAGATGATGAACTGTGGATGGTGGTTGAAGACGTGGCTGGAGACGAGGACTGTGGTTTGTTAAACGAGGCTGAAGATAATAATCTGCAGGCTGTGGTCGGTGGTACAAAGGCGTGGCTGGTGAAGGAGATCTGTGGAGTGTGGCTTGAAAAACGAGGCAAAAGACCCGGGGCCGACTGTGCCCAAAGAGTCTTACTGGATCGGGTTTTCCAGGAGCGCTTCCACAGGCAGTTACAGGCTAGAAACGGCAGGGCTGCAGCAGCAACAGAGAACCGACCAAGCAGGATCAGGAGGAACCAGAATACAGCAGGAATCCTGGGAGCACAGGCTAAAGCACCTACAACAGGGTTGTAACTTGAAGCACTGGCATCCCTGTCCTAAACCAGCCCCCTTTTATAGGGAGAGCTTCCCCTGGATTGGCTGGAAGAAACAGGAAACAGGAACTATGCTTAAAACTTGGTCTCCAACATGGCGGCGCCCAGTAATGCAGACCTTTTTGCAAAGCCACATTGCTCACTGCCCCTGGTCTCCTAGCAACGGCTCAGCAAGAGCGACCCGCTGTAGCGGCGTCCCGCCGCCACGAGCGGACCCCCTCACCGCCGCTACTGCTGCCCAAGGATCCGGCGCAGCAGCCCACCTCCGCCGCTGCCCGCACATCGCCAAGGAAGCCAGCCCCGCGGCCCCAGCGTACCGGTAAGACTCCGGACGCTGACGGTACCCCCCCCTTTGCAGGTGGACTCCGGACACCTATGTGGTTTAGTTGGAAACTTGGCATGAAATGTCTGAAGAAGTCTTGGAGCATGGACATCCTCTGCATCTACCCAAGATCTCTCCTCTGGCCCATACCCCTTCCAATCAACAAGGTACCGGATGCGACCATAACGTCTGCGAGGATCTTGTGAATCTCAAATTCGTCTCCATGTGCTGATTGGATCTTGGGTGATTTAGGCACAGCGGCTCTGAACTGATTAAGTACCAATAGTTTTAAGAGAGAAATATGAAATGCATTAGGAATTCTCAACTGCGGAGGTAATTTCACTTTGTAAGCCACAGGATTCAACACTTTTTCGATTGGGTAAGGCCCAATAAATCTGGGAGCAAACTTTTTTGTAGGAACCTTTAATCTTAGGTTACGTGTGGAAACCCAAACCCGATCTCGTACCTTAAGGCTTGGTACAGCTTTTCGTTTCAGATCTGCATAGGTCTTATGGGGGTAATTCCAAGTTGATCGCAGCAGGAATTCTGTTAGCAACTGAGCAAAACCATGTGCACTGCAGGGGAGGCAGATATAACATGTGCAGAGAGAGTTAGATTTGGGTGTGGTGTGTTCAATCTGCAATCTAATTTGCAATGTAAAAATAAAGCAGCCAGTATTACCCTGCACAGAAATAAAATAACCCACCCAAATCTAACTCTCCCTGCAAATGTTATATCTGCCACACCTGCAGTGCACATGGTTTTGCCCAACTGCTAAAAAATTTCCTGCTGCGATCAACTTGGAATTACCCCCTATATCTCTTGGATGTCTTGAGTAAAGTCTTGTGAACTTGTTTCCAGGCTTCAGTAAATTGTCGAAGTGTTGACTCTGCGGCAGGAACCTCGAGCGTAGGCAGAAGTTGGAAGTCAGGAACTCTTGGATGGTAACCATACTTAATGAAGAATGGAGAAGATTTTGTGGCAGAGTGATAAAGATTGTTATGGGCAAATTCTGTGAATGGGAGGAAGTTCAGCCAGTCGTCCTGTGAGGAGGACATGAATAAATGCAGAAAAGTCTCCAGATCCTGGTTCACTCTCTCTGTTTGACCATCCGTTTGGGGATGATATCCTGAGAAGAAGTTTAATTTCACGCCAAGAGCAGAACATAGGGATCTCCAAAACTTGGCCACAAATTGAGGACCTCTATCAGACACGATTTCCTGTGGTAGACCTTGGAGTCGAAAGATCTCTGCTATAAACAATTTTGCCAACTGGGATGCAGATGGAAGATTAGCCAGAGGAACAAAGTGTGCCATTTTAGAGAATCGGTCAACTATGACCCAAACGGTGTTCCGCCCACCAGACGTAGGTAAATCTGTAATAAAGTCCATAGAAATATGCGTCCATGGTCTTAGTGGTACCGGCAAAGGATGGAGTAACCCAGCTGGTGGACCCTTGGGACTTTTATGCTGAGCACATTTTGGACAGGCAGCTACGAATTCCTGAATGTCAGTCCTGAGATGAGGCCACCAGTAGGAGCGCTGAATAAATTTAAGTGTCTTATGACCGCCCGCATGGCCCATGAAGGAGGAGGAGTGAGCCCATGTAAGAAGTTTTTTGCGAAGATTTGGTGCAACGACGACCTTCCCTGGAGGAGGAAGTGGAGAGGTATTCGTTGCAGAAAAAGAGGTGGATTCGGGCGTGGCCTGGCCAGCAGCGGAGGAAGTTGCACTTTTACATGGGCTCCAGCCTGCAAGATAGCTGAAAGCCCTATAAATCCTTCTTCTGTGCCTTAACTCTCCCTGTTTATACCCCTTGGCCTCTTACACCGTGAACCTGCTCTGGGGGAGCGCGCTGCGGAGTCGGGAAACGGCTCCGGCTGTTTCTGCGGATTGCGGCCCTCCCCCACATTTGAAGCCGGGACCTCGATTTTGAAACGTCTCCGGGACCGGAGACGGAGCTGCTCGCGGGTGCCGGGAATCTCTATTCCCCCCCCACCCACCGGATCGCTTGCGGGGACCTGCTGCCTCGGCTCTCCGTGCTGGCTGATAGCCTACCTGACGGCTGGAAGCGGAGGACGCCGCACCATCTCCGGCAGTGAGCACCCTCCGGCGGCGACCATCTTCCCTCCCTGCACAGCCACTCATATAATACAACAGGAGGCGGGGGACTCAGTGCGTCTCCGAGGGGGTCCTCATCTCTGACCCCTCTGACATTAATAAACCTCCTTGCGGTGTGGTCATACCATCTCTGTGCTCTGGGGCCCATCTGCTTATAAACCCCTACCATACGCCTTCTAACACAGGCATCGGGCTCTCCCACTCCACCTGGGACCCCCTGGGTGTCGACCCGCGGTTTGAGCTCCGGTACGCGGGTGCCCCGCGGTCGCGCCGGAAGACAACGGGGGACCCCTCCTGACCTCCCCACATAACTTTTCTGCCTCCCCGAAGCCTGCTGCCCCCTGCAGTGGTTGGGGGTACCCCCCACACAGCTCCACTGGAAGATAATAGAGGGAAGAGAGGCAGCTTTGTGTGTGCCGCGGCGGCCATCTTAGCTGCTGCCCCAGGATAGCAGTTGTGCCCCCTTGTCATAGTGGCCGCCTGGATTGTAGCTAAGCTGACGACTAGGAGGACTGCATTATCCCAGAGCTCCTGCCTGCACGCATATCACTAGCCCTGTTGTCAGCCCCACTTCAACCTTCCTTTTCCCTGCATCCATACCCTGATCTCATACCCTGCTCCCCTGAGTTATTGGGGGGGGGGTGACGCGGAATCAGGGAGAGGATTACGAAGAGTCTGCACTGCCCCAGGGCAGTCGCCTTTCTAGTGGTCCCTGGCGCCGCCGCGGCCTGCTTGCTGGAGCTATATGACGACCAGCTGGAGGACATAATCAACCTTCCTCTGCACGATGTCATGCAGCGGACCCCAATGCCTATCGAGGCCAGCCTGACGAGTATTCTGCTATAATGTGACCGGGCCACGCAGAGGGGATAACGGGGTGCAACACTTGCCGGGATATGTCCTGATATTTCCTTTCACGAGGCACTGTTCTGGATTCTGCTCTCTCTACTCAGACAAATGACAAGGCGACGGCGCTCTGGCAACTCATCAAAAGTTAAATCCGCGACTTCACAAGCTGCAGCTTTCCGTACGTTATTTGGTACTCCCGTAGCTGACCCCATTGCCTCTACGCTCCTCCCTGAATCCCTGCCATCAAATAGAATGGAGGATACTGGGGCCCCAACCTCTTCTCCCAAAAAACGCCAATCTGGATCTGCCAGCAGGGAGTCCGCCGACATGGCGGCGGTCCTCGCGCAGCTACGCTCCCTTCCGACTTGTCAAGACATTCAGCAGGATTTATCCAACATGGAGAAGCGGATACATGATTCTCTTCAGGCTAGTCTCTCTTCCATCCACTCCGACCTCACGCAAGTAGCGAATAGAGTGGTTGATCTGGAAGATCACAGGGATGAGACGGACTCTAAGCTCGCTGATTTACATGACCTTGTATCCCGATACTCACGTACCACCGCTGACATGAGACGTAGATTGGATGATATCGATAACAGGGGTAGGTGGAACAACCTGAGGGTCAAAGGTCTACCGGAAGATGTCCCCCCTCAGGGCCTAGCTGCGACGTTGTCTACAGTATTCAACAGTCTTCTTGGTACAGACCCCAGCTCCCAAATAATATTCGACAGAGTGCATCGGTCTCTCCGACCAAAGGGAGCACCCACAGAAAGGCCTAGAGACGTCATTTGCCGTCTGCACTATTTTCAGGTGAAAGAGACTATCCTACAGAAGTCCAGACAGGTCCCGTCTATAGACTTCAACGGCCATCAAATACAGATCTTTCAGGACCTTTCATGGACAACTCTACAGCAGAGGCGTCTTCTCCACCCCCTCACGGAAGCTCTTCGGAAGAAGGATATCAGGTTCCGTTGGGGATTCCCTTTAAGTATCCAAGTGACCCGGGATGGGACACGTTATGTTCTAGAGGACTATGAAGACGTCCCGTCGTCCTGCTCTGCACTGGGACTACCGTTCGTGTCGCTACCTAATTGGACGGACCCCTTGCAACTTCCCACTACATCACTCCCCCGAAGGGAGCCTTGGAGAAAGGTGGGCAACTCCAGACGACGCAATCGAGCTGGCAAGACTGATGCTGTTTCAGAAGCCTCGTGAATGTATGCATCGCTCTGATATGTGATATCTTTTTTCTTCTCCTCTCCCTCTCACATTCTCTTACTGAAAGCTCACATTGATTCTCTCACTGTTTGTTTAAAGTGTGGGCTTAAACCTGTTTTGGGAATGCTTACCGATGTTTTAACGGTTGAGGTTGAACTCGAACTTTGCTTCGGAAGTTCTGTGTGGGTTACATAGACTGAGTGACGGGGAGGGAGGTGGCGATTGTTCTCTTTTTACCCGCCCGCCTCCTTCCTGGCCATGACGTATCCCCCTAAATTACCCATTTAATTAATTACCATAAGATAGTTGCGCCCGTTGTCACCCTTTGAACCCCCTTCTCTGCTGTACATTTTTTAGACCATGGGATGTCTAGTTCTTACCCATGGCTTTCAATGCAGAGATTGTTATATTATGTTGTTTTTATATGTTTTTTGTTTTTGTTTTCCTACCCCTTCTATACGTTGAGTTATTCGTGTCCCCCTTTCTTTCCTCCTGTGTTTCCCCATTCACCCCTTCCCTCACATAAAACCGCCAGCTTCAGGTCGATCTTGGTGCTAAATTGTCTTGGAGCTGTAGTTATGGTATATCGTCCAGTGAGTCAGTTTCCACGTTCCTCCCATTATGGCTAGTTTAAAAATCGTCTCTTATAATGTGAAAGGATTAAACATCCCCGAAAAGAGGTCAGGCCTACTACATACCTTGCATACTGACGAAGCGGAGGTTGTTTTCTTGCAAGAAACACATTTTAAGAGGGGGGCCTCTCCGGGTCTCCGCTCTCGCCACTTTCTACAGGGTTTCTTTAATGATTACTCCGGAGCGAAGGCTAGAGGTGTCGCCATTCTCTTTGCCAAGCATCTGAGATTGACGGATGTTTCCGAAATGCAGATAGGTGATGGGAGAGGGATTCTGGTTAGAGCTACCATGGCCCATCAGACATACACTTTTGTTAATCTATACCTTCCTAACCAGGGCCAAACCCGATTTCTCAGGGACTCCCTGGAGTTAGTTGAACACCTGGTGGGTACTTTGGTGGTGGGAGGGGATTTTAACTGGGTCCTTGAACCCCGCTTGGATTCCTCTTCTGGGTCTCCGAGGACTACTCTTAGAGAATCCAGACGGTTTAGAGCTGTCTTACATGACTTTCAACTGGTTGACGCCTGGCGTCTCCTACACCCATCAGATAGGGATTTCACCTTTTACTCATCCCCGCACAACTCCTACTCCCGAATAGATTACCTCTGCGTGAGCCATGCACATCTAGACCTACTGACTGATGCAACCATCGGCCAAATAGCACTATCCGACCATGCCCCAGTCACGCTCACACTTTCCCTCCGGCATCCACCTCCTAAACACTGGCGGCTCAATGAACAACTCCTTCGGGACCCCGCATCCCGAGCCCAGCTTGAGAAGGCAATTGAGGACTACATTTCCTCAAACGCAACTGGTGATGTCTCTCCGGTGATATTGTGGGAAGCGCATAAATGTGTGATAAGGGGTAAGTGCATACAACTGGGCACATACCTGAAAAAACAAAAAGCTGAGTGTAGAAACGCCCTGCTAGAGAAAATAAAAAAATTAGAATTGGCACATAAATCCACATTAGCGTCCGACACTTTAGCTGATCTCCAAACGGCGAGACAAGCTCTTAATACTTTGCTCAGCGATGGTACCCGCAGGGCGTTTCGTAAATGTCGCCATAAATACCATAGATGGGGAAATAGACCCGGTAAACTTCTGGCACGTGCTCTTAGAGCCCAGAGATCCTTGACATATATCCCTAAACTCACAGACGCTGACGGGCGGTCCCATGCTTCTGATACGGAAATAGCTGGGATTTTTCATACTTACTACTCGGCTCTATATAATCTTACCTCTACACATACACCATCTGCACGCGTAGCTCATAAACGCGATATACAGGTATTTCTAGACGAAATTACTTTTCCAACTATCCCGATAAGCGTTGCACAGACCCTAGATGACCCTTTCACCGAGGAAGAACTGCTGGCCGCCCTGAAGTCTTCCCCCAATGGTAAAAGCCCAGGACCGGATGGTTTCCCAATCACATATTATAAGGCCTTTCAGGATAAGCTCCGCCCCCTTCTCCTGCAGGCCTGCAATGCCATATCATCAGCGACCCCTCTATCGGGCCAGTCCCTGAGTGCCCATATTACTGTCATTCCGAAGGAATCCAAAGATCCGACACTCCCTTCTAGCTATAGACCGATATCGCTGCTGAATGTAGATATCAAATTATTTGCAAAACTTATGGCCAATCGTCTTAAGCCACTACTACCAGATATAGTACACCCCGACCAGGTAGGTTTTGTTATGGGCAGAGAGGCAAGGGATAATACTATCAGAGTCATTGATCTGATAGCGCACGCACAGGCAAATGATGTCCCTCTTATGCTCCTCTCCACAGATGCAGAAAAGGCCTTTGATCGGGTAGACTGGGACTTTATGGAGGCGGTGCTCAGACGCCTGGGTTTGGGAGATGTTTTCTTGCAGAGGATTCTCTCATTGTATAGAGCTCCATCTGCTTGGGTTAGGGTGAATGGCGTTCTCTCCGAACCAATACCGATATCCAATGGCACACGCCAGGGCTGTCCGCTCTCACCTTTAATCTTTGTCCTATGTATGGAGGCCTTGGCCCGTGCGATCAGATGTAACCCTAACATCATGGGTCTGCAGGTAGGCAAGATTGGCCACCGCTTGGCCCTCTTCGCAGACGACTTATTGGCGGTCATAACGAACCCCTTGATCTCTCTGCCCAGCCTAATGAAAGAATTTACGCGGTTCGGAAGCCTATCAAATTTTAAAATCAATTATTCTAAGTCCACGGCAATGAATATTACGCTCCCACCTGCTACAGCTTGCCTTTTAGCGCAATCATTTCAATTTACATGGCAGAAATCCCATATTACATACCTAGGGATCCAGATCCCCTCGACACTCGATGCCATAGTTGCTATTAACCACACCCCTCTTCTCCGCAAGCTGCGCCAAGAGATGGCGGGCTGGCTCACGCAGAGGTTCTCATGGCTAGGCCGCATAAATATAGTAAAGATGAATATTCTTCCTAGGCTGTTATATCTCTTTCAAACCATCCCTCTGAAACTCCCCCCTAAATTTTTAGCTGAAGCGCACAAGGCGATCAGCCCCTTCATATGGGGTGGGCGGAAACCTAGGTTCAAGCATAGCCATTTATTTAGACTGAAGTCTCAGGGCGGACAACAACTGCCTATGATTTCAACATACTATCATGCCACAATACTGCATAGGATTGTCGATTGGTCTCGCCCCGGTTCATATAGGAAACAGTGGGTTGATCTGGAGGCTTCTTCCACTAATCTTAATTTGCAGGCAGTGCCCTGGTCTCCAAAAATTAGCCGCTCATTCCACCCTACTGTGGGGCCCACCTTGGCTCTATGGCGGACACTCCGTTACAAGATGGGAATATCGTCTAGACGGACATCCCTAATGCCTATCTTTGATAACCCACTGTTCCCCCCCCCCCGGGACAGTCCAATACAATTGCCTCTAGATGGGAGAGAGCGGGTGTGACAAGGGTAGTACACCTGCTTGCACGTGGCAAACTCAAAACGTTCTCCGAGATACAGGCAACGGGCGATATACCCGCTAAGGACTATTGGTTTTACCTCCAGGTCCGCCATTTTATTACCTCACAGAAAGGGGCAATAGACCTTTTATAAGGCTCTTGCTCCCTATGAATCCATGTGCAATCAGGTGTCGGCCCCATCACATGTAGTGTCGCGTATTTACAAAATCTTACTGCAGGGATGCTTCCCTACTGTCCCTTCTTTCTGTGATGCCTGGGATAAAGATTTACTACATCGGGGAATTAAGATCCATTGGGATTCACATTGCAAGGTTATGGCACAATGCTCCACTAGCCTGGAGGTTGTGGAAACACAATACAAATTATTGACGAGATGGTACAGGTGCCCCTCTCTTCTTCATAAATTTTACCCGTCAGTCTCTCCCCTGTGCTGGCGCTGTGGTAGGGATACTGGCACGTTGATCCACATTTGGTGGGATTGCCCGTCGATTGCCCCCTTCTGGAACACAATTATTAAACTATCCACTGAGATTCTGGGAGGCCCAGTACCAACGGGCCCGGACTTTTGGCTTCTCTCACACTCGAATGTCCCCCTGTCTCATTACAAGAAGTCTCTTCTTAAACACTTGAGTAACGCGGCGAGAGCGGTGCTCCCAGTACACTGGCGGTCCGTTAGCCCACCAACAATGTGGGAATGGTTCCAACGCATTGATTTTTATATGCATATGGAGGATGTTTACTCTGCCGCCTTAGATAAATACTCCGATTACTTAGCCACTTGGCTTTGCTGGATAGAGTTCAAGACCACTAAGACCTATGCTGATTACGCACCACTGAATACACACTGAGGGCAGAACCGGTTGAAGCCTCCTCTCTGGTTTCTGTATGACTTATGTATGTGACCCTCTTCATTTCCCCCCCTCCCCCTTTTTCCCTTTCTTCCCCTTGTCCACCCCCCCCTTTTTTTTTTTTAAGTGTTAACTGTTTCCGACTGTTTACTACCTCGAAAGTCATATGGCTACCATGTTAAGGAGTGATACTGTTACGAGGAGCTCTTTATTCCAGATATTATGTCTTCGGTTGTATGATATATAGGAGTAGGATGACATATATATGTCTGTTAACCTCTTCTTTTTTTTTTTTTCCTTTTTCTTTGTCATCATCCTGATAACTACAATCACCATGCTATGAGACTAATGTCTACGTTTTATTTTTGGACATATGTACTGTACTATATGGAAACTGTTTCAATTTGCAAAATGAAAAATAAAGAATTTAAAAAAAAAAAAAAAAAGGAGGTGGATTCCAGGATCAATTGCTCTTTTGAATGGTCAGAGGGTTCTTCTGAACTTAGGGAGCGAGATAATGCATCTGCTTTTTTGTTGAGGAAACCTGGTCGGTAACTGAGTTTAAAATTAAAACGGGTAAAGAAGAGTGCCCATCTTGCTTGGCGTGGGTTCAGACATCGGGCTGACTGTAGATACAGGAGGTTCTTGTGATCCGTGGTCACTGAAATTGGATGCTGAGCTCCCTCCAACAAATAACTCCACTCCTCAAAGGCCAACTTAATTGCCAGTAATTCCTGTTCCCCAATAGCATAATTCTGTTCAGCGGGGGAGAATCTTCGCGAGAAGAACGCACAAGGATGGACCTTCTTGTCCTCGAAAAGCTGGGATAATACTGCTCCCACTCCCACAGTAGAGGCATCAACCTCCACCAAGAACGGACGGCTGAGATCGGGTTGTCGAAGAACTGGAGCAGTCGTGAAGGCCTCCTTTAAAGATGAAAAAGCTTCCAAAGCCTCAGGAGACCACTTGGCAGGATCGGCTCCCTTCCTAGTTAATGCGGTTATAGGAGCTATGATAGAAGAATAATTTTGAATGAATCTTCGGTAGAAGTTAGCAAACCCCAGGAAACGTTGAATTCCTTTAAGGGTAGCTGGAAGCGCCCAATCCTGAATCGCCTGGACTTTAGCGGGGTCCATCTGTAACCTCTGCCCTGAGAGAATGTAACCGAGGAATGGAATCGTGGGTACTTCAAAGGTGCACTTCTCTAACTTACAGAATAACTGATTCCTTCGTAAACGAGTTAACACTTCTTCTTTGACTTGTTCCCGATGGGTCTTCAGATCCCTAGAAAAAATGAGGATGTCATCCAGATACACTACCAAGCAGTCGTAGAGGAGATCTCTGAAGATTTCGTTAACGAACTCTTGAAAGACGGCTGGGGCATTACATAGGCCAAAAGGCATTACCAGGTATTCGTAATGGCCGTCGCGGGTATTAAATGCCGTCTTCCATTCGTCCCCTGGGCGAATACGTATAAGATTGTAAGTCCAACTTAGTAAATACAGTAGCTCCTTTTACACGGTCGAACAGTTTTGGAATCAGAGGTAACGGATATCTGTTCTTAACTGTTATGTCATTGAGACCTCTATAGTCAATACAGGGCCGCAACCCCCCATCCTTTTTGACGAAGAAAAATCCTGCTCCTGCTGGAGATGTAGAAGACTTGATGAACCCTTTCTCCAAGTTCTCCCGGATATACTCCGACATGGCCTGTGTCTCGGGAAGTGAGAGAGGGTAAATTCGTCCTCGGGGAGGATTCTTACCGGGTACTAGCTCAATGGGACAATCCCAAGTACGATGCGGAGGCAAGGTGTCCGCCCCATGCTTACTGAAAACATCTTGAAAAGCTTGGTACTCCACAGGAAGGCTGGAAGGGCTGGAAGAACAGAAAAGTCTAACTGAAGGTAAACAGTTCTGGAAGCAGTCTTGTCCCCAAGAGAGAACATCCATAGTTTGCCAATCTATGTGGGGGTTGTGTCTGATTAACCATGGAAACCCTAGGATTAGTTCATGAGAGGCTTTAGGAATTACAAGGAAAGAGATTTTTTCTGAATGGAGAACTCCGACCTTCATCTTGAGAGGAATAGTACGAAAGGATATAATCCCCTCCGGGATATAACTTCCATCCACTGCGGTAACAGAAATGGTACGATCCAAAGGAACCGTTTGTATTCCAGATCGTTTGACCAGAGCTGACGTAATGAAACTTTCGGCGGCTCCGGAGTCGAGTAGTGCAGGGATGAGAAGAGAAGAAGGGAGCTCCAATTGGGTTAACAGGACAGACTCTTTCTTGGTTTGTAATTCTGAGAATTCTCCTAGCTTGACCTCTCCAGCTCAAACTAGGAGCGGGCGTTTCCCGGACGTAGATTGCAAGTTTTAACAAAGTGATCTGATGCACCACAATACAGGCAGAGGTTCCCTTGTCGCCGTCTCTGACGTTCTTCATTGGAGAGGCGGGAGCGATTAATCTGCATGGGTTCTTCCGCAATTGGTGATGATGGTGTTGGTGGAAGAACAACTCTAAGCTTAGGGCGATCTGACCGCAACCTCTCCATACAGCGCTCTCTGTACCTTAGGTCTAACTTATTGCATAAAGAAATTAGTTTATCCAACTTATGAGGTACGTCCTGAGTTGCGAGGTCATCTTTGATCTTTTCGGAGAGACCGCTCCAGAAAGCTGCAATGAGAGCCTCCTCGTTCCAGTTCAGTTCTGAGGAAAGGGTGCGAAACTGGATCACGTACTGACTGACCGTACGCGTGCCCTGACGCAGGCGCAGGATCTCCAATGAGGCGGCAGAAGTCCTGCCCGGTTCGTCGAAGATTCTTCGAAAGGTGGCCACGAATTCTGTATAATTAGATAAGATGGGATCCATCCTCTCCCACAATGGTGAAGCCCATTCCAACGCTTTCCCAATAAGTAAAGAAATTATATAGGCTACTTTGGTTCGTGCTGATGGGAAGTTGGCTGACTGTAGTTCGAACTGGATTTTGCACTGGAAAAGAAACCCGCGGCATTGTTTGGATTCCCATCGAATTTACTGGGAGGTGGCAAATGCAACCGTGGAAGTGGTACTGGTACAGGAGGAAGCGGGACCGGAGGTGCTAATGTGGGAGCAGCTGTAGATACTTGAGGGGCCGTCATGGCAACACAGAGAGAATCGAGACGTTCGGACATACTCTGCATGAACTGCACGATTTGAGATTGTGTGGCCTCCTGCTTATTTAAGCGAGACCAGATACCTGCAGTTGAATCCCCTCCTGAGGCCTGATCACCCGTCGAATCCATTTGGCCAGTGCTTACTGTCACGTCTAGCAAAGTTTGAGTATCTGGCAGCTGAGATTTGCCCGAGGAGGTAGCAGGCTGTGAATGAACCAGATGAGGGGGCTGGAAATAGTTCCTTCGCATGGGACACGGAGCAATGAAGAACGTAGGCGGGGTTTGAGAGTCAATGGTAAGTATTTATTATGTACAGGGCTGAGGTAGAGGACCGAGGCTGGAGCACGATGGTTAAAGACGTGGCAGGGGGCGAAGAACTGTGGACTGTGATTTGAAAGACGAGACTGTAGATGATGAACTGTGGATAGTGGTTGAAGACGTGGCTGGAGACAAGCACTGTGGACTGTGGTTTGTTAAACGAGGCTGAAGATAATAATCTGCAGGCTGTGGTCGGTGGTACAAAGGCGTGGCTGGTGAAGGAGATCTGTAGAGTGTGGCTTGAAAAACGAGGCAAAAGACCCGGGGCCGACTGTGCCCAAAGAGTCTTACTGGACCGGGTTTTCCAGGAGCGCTTCCACAGGCAGTAACAGGCTAGAAACGGCAGGGCTGCAGCAGCAACAGAGAACCGACCAAGCAGGATCAGGAGGAACCAGAATACAGCAGAAATCCTGGGAGCACAGGCTAAAGCACCTTAGCCACAATGCTCACTGCCCCTGGTCTCCTAGCAACGGCTCAGCAAGAGCGACCCGCTGTAGCGGCGTCCCGCCGCCACGAGCGGACCCCCTCACCGCCGCTACTGCTGCCCACGGACCCGGCGCAGCAGCCCACCTCCGCCGCTGCCCGGACATCGCCATGGAAGCCAGCCCCGTGGCCCCAGCGTACCGGTAAGACTCCGGACGCTGACACAACCCAGATATCGGTGCATCTATGCATTCAACTTCTAGGTAAAATGGTGGCCTCTTACGAGGCACTTCAATACGGAAGGTTTCATGCAAGACCCTTCCAGCTCGATCTGTTGGGCAAATGGTCCGGATCGCATCTTCACATGCACCAGAGGATCCGTCTGTCGCCAGAAGCCAGGATCTCCCTTCTGTGGTGGCTACAGATTTCTCACCTCATCGAGGGTCGGAGGTTCAGAATTCAAGACTGGATCCTGTTAACCACGGACACAAGCCTCAGTTGCGGAGCAGTCACCCAGGGGGTGCAGTTTCAAGGAAGATGGTCAAGTCAGGAAGTGACCCTTCCAATCAATATTCTGGAACTCAGGGCCATATACAACGCCCTTCTGCAAGCTTCTTATCTTCTTCAGGATCAGGCCATTCAGGTCCATTTGGACAATGTGACGTACATAAACCGACAGGGCTGAACGAAAAGCAGAGCATCAATGTCAGAGGTGTCAAGAATTCTCATCTGGGCAGAAAAAAACGCTGTGGCGTTGTCGGCGGTCTTCATTCCGGGAGTAGACAACTGGGAAGCAGACTTCCACAGCAGACACGACCTGCACCCGGGGGAGTGGGGCCTTCACCCGGAGGTGTACAGGTGCTTGACACGTTGGTGGGGATATCCACACATCGACATGATGGCCTCTCGTCTCAGCAAGAAGCTCAAGCGGTATTGTTCCAGGTCGAGAGACCCACAGGCAGTGGCGGTGGGTGCTATGATGACTCCATTGGTCTATCAGATGGTGTACGTGTTTCCTCCACTTCCTCTGATTCCAAGAATTCTGAAAAGAATAAAAAGGGAAAAGGTTCAAGCAATTCTCATTGCTCTGGACTGGCCAAGACAGGCCTGGTACGCGGACCTCCTGGAGATGCTCCTCAAATCTGTGGCCTCTACCTCTTCGTGAGGATCTCTGCAACAGGGCCCGTTCGTCTATCAGGACTTACCATGGCTACGTTTGTCGGTATGGAAGTTGAACGGCTGATTCTAGCCAGAAGAGGGATCCCTTACATAGTTATCCCGACTATGATCCAAGCTAGGAAGGGTGTAACGTCTAAACATTACCACCATATTTGGAAGAAATACATCTCTTGGTATGAGGGCAGAAAATATTTTGCTGTGGAATTTCACTTGGGATGTTTTCCTGCTTTTTCGGCAGGCAGGTGAGGATGTGGGCCTACGTCTGGGCTCCATAAAGGTGCAGATTTCGGCCTTGTCCATTTTCTTTCAAAAACAATTGGTTTCTCTCTCCCTGAGGTCCAGACCTTTTTGAAAGGTGTTCTGCGCATCCAACCTCCCTTTGTGCCTCCCACGGCACCTTGGGATCTCAATTTGGTGCTGCAGTTCCTCCAATCGGACTGGTTTGAACTGTTACAGGAGGTTGACGTACAGTACCTTACGTGGAAGACTGTCACACTGTTGTCCTTGGCTTCAGCAAGACGTGTGTCAGAGCTAGGGGCGTTGTCTTTCAAGAGTCCCTACTTAATTTTTCATGAGGACACAGCTGAACTCCGAACTCGTCAGCAATTTCTTCCTCGGGTTGTGTCCGTGTTTCACATAAACCAACCTATTGTGGTTCCGGCTGTTACGGACACCTCTGCTACTTCAAAGTCTTTGGGGGTTGTGAGGGCTTTGAAGGTGTATGTAAAGAGAACAGCTCATCACAGGAAATCCGACTCGCTGTTCGTTCTATATGATCCCAATAAAATTGGGTGTCCTGCTTCAAAGCAGACAATTGCACGCTGGATCAGCTTCACTATCCAGCATGCTTATTCCACGGCAGGTTTGCCGGTTCCAAAGTGTGTTCAGGCCCACTCTACTAGGTCGGTGGGTTCTTCCTGGGCGCCTGCCCGGGGTGTCTCGGCTTTACAGCTCTGCCGAGCAGCGACTTGGTCGGGTTTGAACACATTTAGTAAGCTCTACAAGTTCGATACTTTGGCCTTCAGTTTGATCAGTCAGTTCTGCAGGAACCTCGGCACTCTCCCACCCGGTTTGGGAGCTTTGGTACATCCCCATCGTACTAAATGAAACCCCAGGGACGTAAGAGAAAATAGGCTTTTAATTACCTACCGGTAAATCCTTTTCTCGTAGTCTGTAGAGGATACTGGGCGGCCGCCTGGTGCTTCGTTCTTCCTGCACTGTTACTTGGTTAAGTATTGTTGGTTCAGCTGTTGCTGTTCCTGTTTAAAGTTGGGTTATCATAGCTTTCCTCTGTTTGTGTGTGCTGGTTCGGAATCTCACCACTATCCTTATCTATCCTTCTCTCAAAGTATGTCCGTCTCCTCTGGCACAGTTTCCTAGACTGAGTCTGGTAAGAGGGGCATAGATAGAGGAGCCAGCCCACACTATCAAATTCTTAAAGTGGACCCGTCTATACCCCATGGTACTAAATGGAACCCCAGTATCCTCTACGGACTACGAGAATAGGATTTACCGGTAGGTAATTAAAATCCTATTTTATTCCCCTGTGATCCCTGTTCTGCAATTTGGTGACCATAGGAGTTCTCCTTTAACCCTTTCCGATGATGCGTTATCATCAACTTTGTATTAAGGAAAGTAACTAATGAGATTATTTTTATGGGCTTTAGGAACAGGTGAGAATTGCCACAGTAATCTGTATAGCCCCATAGAAACATTAAATTTTACGGCAGATAAGAACAACTTGGCCCATCTAGTCTGCCCCTTTTTTATCCTTTCAGTAATCTCAACCCTTTATGAACCTTCTTCTTCTCTGTAAGTGCCTCTCCCGGTAGGTGCAGCAACCCTTTCATTTGGCCAAAACCACCTGATTGTATTGTCGCCCAAGACCATGGACCTATATGTAATAGTGAAGGGTTATGGGTCACACACTCTGCGTGTTTGTGGGTATGGCAGACGGCCATATGCAGTATATATGTTTGAGTAACTGGCCAATCAGATCTTCTGTGCCCTCTATCCAGCAGCATTTTGATAGGTTGGGATTGTGGACACGTGCGTAGAGGTGCCAGTTTAAAATGCCTTCTCTGTAATTGCAGTCTTATATCCACTATCTTTAGTCCTAGACTAATTAATAAATATATATATATATATATATATATATATATATATATATATATATATATATATATTAATATATTTATTATTACCAGTTATTTATATAGCGTACACATATTCCGCAGCATTTAACAGAGAATATTTGGCCATTTGCGGCAGTATATATGTGTGTGTGTGTGTGTGTGTGTGTGTGTGTGTGTATATATATGTATTATTTATATTATAAATTTTTATATAGAATATAAAAAATTGTGATGCCATTTAGTATACATGTTTAAGGGTTGAAATGTTAAAATAAGAATTTACTCACCGGTAATTCTATTTCTCGTAGTCCGTAGTGGATGCTGGGAACTCCGTAAGGACCATGGGGAATAGCGGGCTCCGAAGGAGGCTGGGCACTCTAGAAAGATCTTAGACTACCTGGTGTGCACTGGCTCCTCCCACTATGACCCTCCTCCAAGCCTCAGTTAGGTACTGTGCCCGGACGAGCGTACACAATAAGGAAGGATTTTGAATCCCGGGTAAGACTCATACCAGCCACACCAATCACACCGTACAACTCGTGATATGAAACACAGTTAACAGTATGAAACAATAGAGCCTCTCAACAGATGGCTCAACAATAACCCGATTTAGTTAACCATAACTATGTACAAGTATTGCAGATAAACCGCACTTGGGATGGGCGCCCAGCATCCACTACGGACTACGAGAAATAGAATTACCGGTGAGTAAATTCTTATTTTCTCTAACGTCCTAGTGGATGCTGGGAACTCCGTAAGGACCATGGGGATTATACCAAAGCTCCCAAACGGGCGGGAGAGTGCGGATGACTCTGCAGCACTGAATGAGAGAACTCCAGGTCCTCCTCAGCCAGGGTATCAAATTTGTAGAATTTTTGCAAACGTGTTTGCCCCTGACCAAGTAGCTGCTCGGCAAAATTGTAAAGCCGAGACCTCTCGGGCAGCCGCCCAAGATGAGCCCACCTTCCTTGTGGAATGGGCATTGACAGATTTTGGCTGTGGCAGGCCTGCCACAGTATGTGCAAGCTGAATTGTACTACAAATCCAACGAGCAATAGTCTGCTTAGAAGCAGGAGCACCCAGCTTGTTAGGTGCATATAGGATAAACAGCGAGTCAGATTTTCTGACTCTAGCCGTTCTGGAAACATATATTTTCAGTGCCCTGACAACGTCTAGCAACTTGGAGTCCTCCAAGTCCCTAGTAGCCTAGGCACCACAATAGGCTGGTTCAGGTGAAACGCTGACACCACCTTTGGGAGAAACTGGGGACGAGTCCTCAATTCTGCCCTATCCATATGGAAAATCAAATAAGGGCTTTTACAAGACAAAGCCGCCAACTTTGATACTCGCCTGGCAGAAGCCAAGGCCAATAACATAACCACCTTCCACGTGAGATATTTCAGATCCACGGTTTTTAGTGGTTCAAACCAATGTGATTTTAAGAAACTCAACACCACGTTGAGATCCCAAGGTGCCACAGGAGGCACAAACGGGGGCTGACTCTGCAGCACTCCTTTTATAAATGTCTGAACTTCAGGTACTGAAGCTAGTTCTTTTTGAAAGAAAATCGACAGAGCCGAGATCTGTACCTTAATGGAACCCAATTTAAGGCCCATAGTCACTCCTGCTTGCAGGAAATGCAGAAATCGACCTAGTTGAAATTCCTCTGTTGGGGCCCTTTCGGCCTCACCCATGCAACATATTTTCGCCATATGCGGTGATAATGAGTTGCTGTAACCTCTTTCCTGGCTTTAGTAAGCGTAGGAATGACTTCCTCCGGAATGCCCTTTTCCTTCAGGATCCGGCGTTCAACCGCCATGCCGACAAACGCAGCCGCGGTAAGTCTTGGAACAGACAGGGCCCCTGCTGCCGCAGGTCCTGTCTGAGTGGCAGAGGCCATGGGTCCTCTGATATAAATTCTTGAAGTTCTGGGTACCAAGCTCTTCTTGGCCATCCACGAGTATCGTTCTTACTCCTCGCCTTCTTATTATTCTCAGTACCTTTGGTATGAGAGGCAGAGGGGAGAACACATAAACCGACTGGTACACCCACGGTGTTACCAGAGCGTCCATAGCTATCGCCTGAGGGTCCCTTGACCCGGTGCAATATCTTTTATAGCTTTTTGTTGAGGCGGGACACCATCATGTCCACCTGTGGCCTTTCCCAATGGTGTACAATCCTATTGGAAGACTTCTGGAGGAAGTCCCCATTCTCCCGGGTGGAGGTCGTGTCTGTTGAGAAGATCTGCTTCCCAGTTGTCCACTCCGGGAATGAACACTGCTGACAGTGCTAACACATGATTTTCCGCCTATCGGAGAATCCTTGTGGCTTCTGCCATCGCCATCCTGCTTCTTGTGCCGCCCTGTTGGTTTACATGGGCGACTGCCGTGATGTTGTCTGATTGGATCAGTACCGGCTGGTTTTGAAGCAGAGGCCTTGCCGGCCTCAGGGCATTGTAAATGGCCCTCAGGTCCAGAATATTTATGTGTAGGGAAATAACCTGACTTGACCAAAGTCCCTGGAATTTCTTCCCTGTGTGACTGCCTCCCAGCCTCAAAGGCTGGAATCCATGGTCACTAGGACCTAGTCCTGTATGCCGAACCTGCGGCCCTCTTGAAGATGGGCACTCTGCAGCCACCACAGTAGAGATACCCTGGTCCTTGGAGACAGGGTTATCAGCCTATGCATCGGAAGATGCGATCCGGACCACTTGTCCAACAGGTCCCTCTGAAAAGTTCTTGTATGGAACCTGCCTAATGGGATTGCTTCGTAGGAAGCTACCATTTTTTCCAGGACTCGCGTGCAATGATGCACCGCTACCTATTTTGGCTTCAGGAGGTCTCTGACTAGAGATGACAACTCCTTGGCTTTCTCCTCCGGGAGAAACACTATTTCTGGTTTATGTCCAGAACCATCCCCAGGAACAGTAGACGTGTCATAGGAACCAGCTGTGACTTTGGACTGTTTAGAATCCAACCATGCTGTTGTAGCACTTTCCAAAATAGTGCTACCCTGACTACCAACTGCTCCTTGGACCTCGCCCTTATAACGAGATTGTCCAAGTACGGGATAATTACAACTCCCTTTTTTTTGAAGGAGTATCAACATTTCGGCCATTACCTTGATAAAACACCCTCGGTGCCATGTACAGTCCAAACGGCAGTGTCTGGACTTGGTAATGGTAATCCTGTACCACAAATCTGAGGTACTCCTGGCGAGGATGGTAAATGGGGACATGCAGGTAAGCATCCTTGATGTCCCAGGATACCATGTAATCCCCCTCGTCCAGGCTTGGAATAACCGCCCTGAGCGATTCCATCTTGAACTTGAATTTTTGTGTTCAAGGATTTTAAATATAAAATGGGTCACACCGAACCATGCGGTTTCGGTACCCCAACCCGTGTGGAATAGTAACCCCGTCCTTGTTGAAGTAGGGGCACCTTGAGTATTACCTGCTGGGAATACCGCTTATTAATTGCCTCTAGCACAGCCTCCCTGCCAGAGGGAGTTGTCAGCAAGGCATATTTTAGGAAACGGCTGGGGGGAGACATCTCGAATTCCAGCTTGTACCCCTGAAATACTACTTGAAAGGATCCAGGGATCCACCTGTGAGCGAGCCCACTAATTGCTGAAATTTTTGAGACGGCCCCCCACCGTACCTGGCTACACCTGTGGAGCACCCGCGTCATGGTGTGGCCTCACAGGAGGCGGGGGAAGAATCTTGATTCTGGGAACAGGCTGACTGGTGCAGCTTTTTTCCCTCTACCCTTGTCTCTGTACAGAAAGGAAGCGCCATTTGACCCGCTTGCTGCTCTGAAGCCGAAAGGACTGTACCTTTGTCTGTGAGGAAACCTGAGGTAAAATTATTTCTTCCCAGCAGTTGCTGTGGATAAGAGGTCCCAGAGACCATCCCCAAATAATTCCTCACCCTTATAAGGCTCTCTATGCGCTTTTTAAGTCAGCATCACCTGTCCAGTGACAGGTCTCTAATACCCTCCTGACAGAATGGACATTACATTTATTTTGGATGCCAGCCGGCAAAATATCCCTCTGTGCATCCCCCATATATAAGACGACGTCTTTAATATGTTTTTATGTTTTCCAACTAGTATCCCTGTTTGACAGGGTCACCGACCACGCTGTAGCAGCACTATCTGCAGGTCTCAGTCTAGTACCTGAGTGTGTAAATACAGACTTCAGGATAGCCTCCTGTTTTTTATCAACAGGTACCTATTAAAGTGGCCGTATCCTAAGACGGCAGTGCCACCTTTTTTGACAAACGTGTGAGCGCCTTATCCACCCTAGGGGATATCTCCCAGCGTAACTTATCCACCTGGCGGGAAAGGGTACGCCATCAGTAACTTTTTATAAATTACCAGTTTCTTAACGGGGGAACCCACGCTTTCACACACTTCATTTATTCATCTGATGGGGGAACAAAACACTGCCTGTTTTTTCTCCCCAAACCTAAAACCCATTTTTAGAGGTGCTTGGGTTAAAGTCAGAAATGTATAACACATTTTTTATTGCCGGGATCACGTCACGGATGTTCCTAGTGGATTGTGTATATGTCTCCACCTTGTCGACACTGGAGTCAGACTCCGTGTCGACATCTGTGTCTGCCATCTGAGAGAGCGGGCGTTTTTGAGCCCCTGATGGCCTTTGAGACGCCTGGGCAGGCGCGGGCTGCGAAGCCGGCTGTCCCACAGCTGTTACGTCATCCACCCTTTTATGTAAGGAGTTGACACTGTCGGTTAATACCTTTCACCTATCCATCCACTCTGGTGTCGGCCCCACAGGGGGCGACATCACATATATCGGCCTCTGTTCTGTCACCATATAAGCCTCCTCATTCAACATGTCGACACAGCCGTACCGACACACCGCAGACACACAGGGAATGCTCTAAACGAGGACAGGACCCACAAAAGCCCTTTGGGGGGACAGAGTAAGAGTATGCCAGCACACACCAGAGCGCTATATATATATATATATATATATATACAGGGACTAACTGAGTTATGTCCCTAATAGCTTTTATATAATATACTGTATACAGTGCCAATTTTAATGCCCCCCCTCTCTTTTCCCTCTTACTGTACTGTAGATTGCAGGGAAGAGCCAGGGAGCTTCCCTCCAGCCGAGCTGTGAGGGAAAAATGGCGCCAGTGTGCTGAGGAGATAGGCTCCGCCCCTTTTTCGCGGCCTATTCTCCCGCTTTTTATGGGATTCTGGCAGGGGTATTTACCTCATATATAGCCCCAGGGGCTATATATTGAGGTATTTTAGCCAGCCAAGGTGTTTTTATTGCTGCCTCAGGGCGCCCCCCCCAGCGCCCTGCACCCTCAGTGACCGGAGTGTGAAGTGTGTGAGAGGAGCAATGGCGCACAGCTGCAGTGCTGTGCGCTACCTTGGTGAAGACAGAGTCTTCATGCCGCCGATTTTCCGGACCATCTTCTTGCTTCTGGCTCTGTAAGGGGGACGGCGGCGCGGCTCCGGGACCGAACATCAAGGCTGGGCCTGCGGTCGATCCCTCTGGAGCTAATGGTGTCCAGTAGCCTAAGAAGCCCAATCCGGCTGCAAGCAGGCGAGTTCCCTTCTTCTCCCCTTAGTCCCTCGCTGCAGTGAGCCTGTTGCCAGCAGGTCTCACTGAAAATAACAAATTCTAAGACTATAACTTTCTAAGAGCTCAGGAGAGCCCCTAGTGTGCATCCAACCTCGGCCGGGCACGAAATCTAACTGAGGCTTGGAGGAGGGTCATAGTGGGAGGAGCCAGTGCACACCAGGTAGTCTAAGATCTTTCTAGAGTGCCCAGCCTCCTTCGGAGCCCGCTATTCCCCATGGTCCTTACGGAGTTCCCAGCATCCACTAGGACGTTAGAGAAATATAGATCGTCTCATAGATTCATTGAACGCCATCTAGTGTATATTGATAGAACTTCACCAGAGGTGGAAACAGCTGTAGCATCTACACAGGGCAGAAAGTAAAAGGTAAACAGCTGTATTTCGGCTTGCGGTCATCGTTTTGAAACAGCCCTAGAGAGAGAGAGAGAGAGAAAGAGAATTACTACCTGCCTGGCCCCACAGTTTCTGCAGTCCATATAACTCACCAGATATCAAACCTGCTATGTTTTCTTCTCTTTTAGGAGAGGGTCAGGAAGAAACCACCAATCAGTTTGCAGATCTTCTAACTGAAAGGTCCGCGGCCACCACCAGCCCCTCCTTTGTGACTTCAGGAGATTTCAATGACTTGAGCGTAAGCTCCAACCTCTCCAAGTCTTTAGACTTCCCCACATCTGGATCTCTGGTTAATGACCCCATTACAAAGTCTGAGCAACTAGGATCAGAGGAGTTGTCCACAGTTTATGTGCTTGAATCTAGTGCCAGTACTCTAGCACCAGAGGAGGTGGTCACTGAGAGTGTGGGGGCTTCATCCAGTCCCAGCAGAACATTTTCTGTTCCAGACACCAGGGAAGTGACCAGCACTAACCCCACTACAACTGCTCCAACCCATCAGGCGGCCACCACTGCAGAAGAGGAAGTAAAGACAGGTAAGTAAGACCCTAACTAGTCTCCACCACACAGCGAATTGGAGGTAGAGGTGTTCAGTACTCAAGTTAATGTCTTGTCGCCTACAACCCTTAATCAAGTCTAAACAGGCACCTATAGTTTTAGAAATGTAAATCAATAGATTATTGAGCTCTAGCAGTTTCCAAAGGCCTCATTGTAGATTTGTTACATATAAAAATAAAATGCTGAAACAATGAAACATTATACGTAAGTCCCTTCAAATCATCTTTGACCTCAACCGGGCCATTTGCCACATTCTCAGATGATGCATGATAGAGAAGCTTCACTTTCTTAAGCACATGTGTAACCATGGAAACGGTCACATTTTGGATTACCTGCTATATTACGTAGCTTAGTAATATTTAGGCTTTGATAAATATTTATACCCAATGTTGGTTTCACTTTGTCTGCAAGTTATAGAGGAAAAGACCTTTGCATACTCAAGTCCTACACCCTGGACATTCACCATGCCACCATATAGAAAGGAATGACCGGTTTATCCCATCTTGTCTATTGCTAGAGACCCCAGAGAGCTTCACAGAGAGCCCAACACTGGTCACCAAACTCGGGATACCAACAGCCCAGACAGAGCCCAGTAACGAGCCCACAATAAAGACCACTGTACACACCAGGACTACCACTGCTTTCTACACCACCTGGATGTCCGCCATCACCACAAGCTTGTTTATAACAACCACGGTGACCACTACAGATCCTACCAGCCCAGCCACACAGAGCACCACGACCTCTCATACATCCAGGCCGGAGGTGCAGAGGGGGCCATCTGTCCTGGAGGTCGGGGATGATAAAGGTAAATCCTGGGTTTTATCTTGAAGGTCACATCGTCACCATGTTGTAGTCCCTGGGACCCTCACTATAAATTTGATGCTAGATAGGACATAACGCCTGATTTACTGTAGAGGTGAACACGGATGTTGCTGCTGCGTCTTCATTCCTAGAGGCAGTAAGAAAATATGCTAATGTCGCAGCTGCCGAGATTTGCAGAGACGTCCACTGATGCATCGGCCTTATGGCATACCTCCCAACATGACCCTCTCCTGGAGGGACAGAATGCTCTGCTCCTAGACTTCATCTATGCTGAAACACCTTTCTCATCCATTAACCTGTTCAACACAGGTGCCGGCAATCCTAAATTAAGAGAAAGTCCAGAAGTAGAGCATGATGTCCCTCCTGGAGAGGGTCATGTTGGGAGGTATGCTTATGGTCGCATAGAATGGCCTCCTCAACTGAGACATGGGGGCCAGCTCAGCAACATACGGATTCGCAGAGGCAGGCTGAGACACACCCCTAAGCCACTGCCCGCAACCTCCATAAAATGATCCCTATCTATTAATCGCCTTGCATTTAAAACCACGCTGTGATCGCCATCACAAGACCATGGCAGCACATGCGCAGTGCCGCTGAGATGCGTGTGCTGTATAGACACCCTATTCAAGGACTACAAACTGCTTGCGCCTCCCGCTGAATCCGACCCAGAGACACATGGTGAACTCAAACCTTGGCGATGCATTAAGTATGTGCCAGAGGTGTGTAGTGAAGACATCATCTGATTGGATGACAGCAGGAACTGCGTAAACTTCCATACACATCTCCTGTCCAATAGGCAAAGGTCCCAGAGAAGATACCATCATGTGACTGCATCTTGGGGGAGGGGTCAGTAAAAATGGAGTGAGGTTGGCGTCTTCTTTCACTGTAATATTTGAATTAAGTTTAGATGGTTTATATGGATACACGCGTGCTAAATGGAAGCAGCACAATCCCAAGTCTGAGAGTCTCTGTTATGGATTAATGGCTTTTACACAATAATGTAATTTGTCTCTGAAGCTCCTGTTCTAGAATACAGATTGCAGAAGTACCACCAGCCAATAATGCAGAATACATTGGGGATCTCTGTCTTCTCTTCTCCCATAGAGCTGCCAAGTTACCACTCCAGAAATAGTTCCAACCCCCTGTTTGTCATGATTGTCTCCATCTTTACCATCATGGTGGTCATGGTTGTAGTGGTGGTGGGCTTCCATCGATACAAGAAAAGGAACAGTCGCACAGAATTCAGACGCTTGCAGGACCTTCCGATGGTGAGAAATGCTCAGTGGCGATATGTGTGTAATTGCAGATTCTCTTTGCATCAGTTATTGTAGTACAGTAATGTTTCCGCACCAATAAACAATCAAAACAAAAAATATTATATTGATGAAACAACTCTAAATTTTCTAAATGCTGGTATTGCCAGTTGTAATTAGTTGGTCGTGCACCAAAGGTGCAGTAGAGTACTACAGGTTGAGTATCCCTTATCCAAAATGCTTGGGACCAGAAGTATTTTGGATACCGCATTTTGGAATCATTGCATAACATAATGAGATATCATGGCGATGGGACCTAAGTCTAAGCACAGAATGCATTTATGTTTCATATACACCTTACACACAGCCTGAAGGTCATTTAATACAATATGTTTAATAACTTTGTGTATTAAACAAAGTTTGTGTACATTAAGCCATCAGAAAACAAAGGTTTCACTATCTCACTCAAAAAACTCCGTATTTCGGAATATTTGGATATGGGATACTCAACCTGTATTAGGGACAAGAAAGAAAGACCCTTTGTTGGCGCACTCATTAAGAAACCATATATAAGTTAAAACCTAACTTTTAATTAAATCCATGTAAAATAGTTTTTATAAACAGAAATTTTTATTAAACCCTTGTCCACTATACCTTTGCAAAATTTTGTCCACTATATCATGCGAAATTACATACTCATATCATTTGCATCTACATGGTAAACAGACAATCTGGAAATATAAAACTAATTAAGGCATAATAGCCTAATATGCAGCAGGATGCCAATAAGACCCTGTATTAGGGAATTTGACAACGGCGCCCTCTAGGGTATGTTATAAATCCTGTAGCTCAGTGTGTGAACTGTAATGGAAAATAATTTGTAGTTCACAATTCTGACCAACACTATCAAATGGTGATGGATGTGAAAGGGAAATCAAGAAAATGTATGAATCTGCTGTCAATGTTAGGCTGGATTGTAAATTAGCCTTTATCTACTACACTGGATATTCTCTGGGGGTCTCCCTCCAGGTACTGATCCGGCCCAACACTTTATCGCTTCCAAGATCGGACGAGATTGGGCAATTTAAGTGTGGTTTGGTAGTAGAAAAAACTCCCGTATCTTACCCAGAATCGTTGATGAGAGTTCATGAATGAGAAAAAAAAAGAGGAGAGTTAAAGATTCAAAGTGTAGTGAAAAAAGTGGATCTGCTGTTGGCGTTAGACTGTGAGCTGTCTGTCCGTTATCAACCATACAGGATCTCACTGAATCGCCAATGAGAGTCCTGAATGTAGAAAAGTATGGAAAAATAGAAGTATATACGAGAGTGTGTTATTCCTCTTGAGGAAAAATTATATTAATAAATGTGAAGAATTGGGTCTGAACCGACGTGAACAGGTAGCTGACAGAATAATTAGTTAGAAATGCTTAATACTGTCTTGATCAGAGAGTAATGTTTATATCCAGCTGACAAGATTATTGCACAGCTAAAAGGAACAACATAAAAATGCTTCACAAAACACATAAGTTAGCAGTATAGCTTGTATTGCATCAGGTCTGCTCTGAGCAGTCATTTTTTTTCATGATTAAACCTTTAATGAACAAGTAAGCGACTTTCCCCTAACGTTACCTTAATGCCTCGGTGGCTTTAGGACAGTGGTTCCCAAACTTGGTCCTCAAGGACTCCCAGCAGTTCATATTTTCCAGGTCACCTAGCAGGTGCACATGTATTCATTACTCACGGACACATTTTAAAAGATCTACAGGTGGAGCTAATTATTTCACAATTCTGTGAGGAGAACTGGAAAACATGACCTGTTGGGGGTCCTTGGGGACCCAGTTTGGGAACCATTGCTTTACCTAAGGATTTGTTAAGTTAACGTTGTGTTGCCATCCCCTACGCACAGCGGAGGCAGCCATTATGTGGGCTGAACCAGAATGCATAGAAATATTAGATCCTATGACATGTGGGAGGGGTTTGCTGTAACTAGAGGTGTTTGGCCTCTTGAGGATAGTGTAGGGCACAGATTCCCAAACTCGGTCCTCAAGGACCCCACACAGTGCATGTTTTCCAGGTCTACTCATAGAATCGCACGTGAAATAATGAGCTCCACCTGTGGATCTTTAAAAATGTATCTGTGAGTAATAAATACACCTGTGCACCTGCTGGGCTACCTGGAAAACATTGACCTTTGTGTATATTGCTTACCCGTGGTCAAATCGTTAGGTTGTGTACCTTATTTGGTGGCATATTATGTAAGAAAAGGTTCTGGTGTCAAAAAACAAGCCATCCATACAAAGGCAGGAGGTGTTAATTGCTATGGTTGTGTCATCTAGGAAGTGTTTTGTGTGTGGGGGGGAGGGGTGATGAGTAGGTATCTTTACAGAAGTTGTGTTCAGCACTCTGGAGAGAATCCTCAGGAGCTATGATGTTGGATGTGCTGTCTAGCTCACATGGGGGGTCATTCAGATCTGATTGCTGCTGTGCGTTTTCAGACAGCAGGTACTCAGATCCGAAATTGCATATGCACTGGACTGCGCCGGCATTACACGGCTGCAATGGGCATCGGCGTCCTGCGACGGAGTGGTGCAAAGAATCCATTTGCACAGGCGTATGTGGGTGGCAACTGGCCGTTTACAGGGAGTGTCCGGAAAAACGCAGGCGGGCTCAAGCGTTTTCAGGGAGGGTGTCGGACGTCAGCTCCGGATCATCCTGCTCTCATCGCACTGGAAGAGCTTAAGTCCTGGGCTGCGCAGAGACTGCACAAAATCCGTTTGAGCAGCTCTGCTACACATGCGATCGCACACCTGCACAGCGAACACCCACTCCCGTTGTAGGCGGCGACTATCTGGTTACAGGACTGCAAAAATTGCTGCCCAGCGATCAGATCTGAATGACCCCCATGGTCCCTACAGCTCAGGGTTCAGTCTTATGTTCGTAGTTCAGTAAGGTTAAATGCAGCATCCCGCGTGCAGAAGATGGTAATTCAAGAGAATGACCCATAATGCATCCTGTCTGTTAACTAGGAACCATGAATATTTGACCATAAAGCACCTGGGTGATGTCACTGGATCCTAATGATTTGATAGGCTGAGAATATAGAAACTCTCTGTGACAGGTGCCCTTTAAACCACCAAGTAATGGATGTGATGAGCTTTCAACTGCTTTGCCAAAAGCTACCGTCTCCTTTTTCATTTGCATAAATTGCCTCTGGCAGGGGGTATAAGACAAAGGAGGCAAAAAATGGTTATCAGAAAAGGGATCATTATATAGGATGGTTTTGATGGAGCTGTTGAATGGATAGGCTGACGTTCTTCCTTCTTTCACAGGATGACATGATGGAAGACACGCCACTCTCTCTGTACAGCTACTAGAGCCCAGGGCGTCCCGAGCAGTAAGCCTTATTTTGCACAAGACTTTAAATCTCTCTTTGTTATTGTGAGCGCCAGGATGGAACAGATTTTCTCGTCTCATCGGTTCCCACTGTGCCTTCAATCAGTGTGGTGTAAGATGAGGGGCTTGTGGCGGAGTTTGGATTATTTCGCCCATTATTTGCCCAATTGTGCAAATCAGAACAAGGCACAGGATCTACTACTGAAGACCATTCTCCTGGCCAAGGTATCACCCTCTGTTCCGTGATGGGCCCTCTGTTGTTCCGAGGCACCTGCAGTGGGGTAGCGAATGTTCCCCAGTGACCAGGCTTTAATCCTCATTGTTGTGTGTTAACCTGCCTTTATATAGTGACATCATTTTAGCATCTTTGTGCATTTCCAAGCGATTTTGTGAACGTTTAGCCTTCAGACCCAGTGCGACCTCACTTGCCCCCCACCAAATCTGTGCCTATCGCGCTGGCGTTTCCTGGACCAGAAGCTTTGCAGTGAAGGAACTTGTAAATGCCGAGTCCAAGAAAGTCAGGATTCACAGAGGGCCTGGAGATTTGGATCTGTTCTGCAATATACTTATATATAGCAATAAGACTGTAGCAAGATATTTGTATGTTATCACAATATAACGGGGTGTACTGGTTGAATATTCAGTTTCCATAGAAACAACTGGCACTGATATCCCCATATGGCCATGCAATAAATTCAGTGAACATGCTTAGTACATGGTAACATACAGCGGTGTATGAAGGGCCACATAACCCAGAATACAGGACAGGCCTATATGAAAGGCATCAATGTTCTGACATATATGTAAATCTTCCTCTGCAAATCTTGGAATCTGTTACCACCAGTTTAGGAATAAACCAAACGTGTCTACAACAGACGCCTGGACTGCAAAAGAAAATATGGTGTAAGCCTCGCTTATTCTAGACACTTTCACCTATAGGTTTGTGAATGTTGCCAACAGCTATTTAATAGAACATTAATTTATATTTCAGGCTTCACAGTCCTTTAACTTTTCAGTAGCAAATAGGGGACATATTGTGATTTAGTTGGGGATTCGCAGGAGAACATTAAGAAAACCCAGAGTCCACAAGCGTTTATATAACCCACAGTAACCAATCATATGCTTTCATTTAAACTGCACAAAAAAAGGAGCAAAAGTATCTTGAGTGGTTGCTATGGGTTACAGCACCTGAATAACCCCACCCCCTTACAACTGGTGCATCAAATGTTCAGCCCTGTATCGTTATGAGATGAAGACTATTTGGGTCTACATAGGAGGGAGCAAATGTTATTGGCGTCGGGAAATGGCACAGAGCACAGGAGGTATGAGAATGTAACACTGTGTTGTGATTTCCTAACACTGCACTCGCCATAGATTGTCACCATGCAGGAGTCGCACAAGGTGCTGCCTTATGGCCGGCATCACGTAGGTCACAGTCATGCACAACACTGCCGCTGTCACTGCAAGTGCCGCCATGTTGCTTTGTTTGTCATATTAGAACTTACAGGAATTGTTGCCATATCTGCAACTGTGTTCAAATTGCACCTCTGTCTTAATTACTTTGTGGAAGTTGTACTGAAATTGTTTTCTCTCTAGTTTTATTACTTGTTGAAATAAAATTTATTTTTCCCCAGTTCTGTCTCAGTCTTTTATTGATTGAATCTCCCATCCCTGAGGCAGCATTTTAGAGGTTACAAGGTGATGACTTATACCCAGTTTCCAATTCCCGGGTGCGACCTGGCATTTGCGTTCTGAAAGCGGTATAACATGGAAATCTGCGTCCCATAGAGATCAATAGACGTTTGTAGTCTGCCTACAGGGACCAATGCTACACAATTGATAGTATATCAATAACCGGTTCCTTAACGAGGTGGCAATGCAGACACCTGGGGCTTTACAAGGCTTCGTTACAGACACACTCACCCACAAAGTGTAACCCTGACCATGGATATTGCAAGACCCCAGCCCAATGACACTGCACACAGTCATATAAACAGTAATGTCCTGAAAAGGGTTTATTGTCCTTTTGCTGTAAAAGTTCCATTGCATATGAAATCTAAAAAAATGTCTACCCATTATAAAAAATATATAACATCTAGAAGCACAAAATACATAGCAGCAGATAGTGATTCAATGATTGCACAGCCGTCCTTCAGTTATACAGCAGCACAGATGGATTTCTCGTGGCCGCAATACACCCCTTGTTGGGGGACGAATTAGAGATTGCATATGATCCTTCAGTACCAGATTCAAATGATTGTACATATTCTTCAGCATTCTGCATTTTCAATCAAGGTTGATAAGGGAACACCCAATTGTAAATAAAACTTTCTTCCCCGTCTCTTCTGGAGCAGAAATGGTCATAATGTGAATTCTAAAAAAAATAAAATAGTCATTTGTGGTTGGAGCTGGAGGTGGCTGCACCTGAGTAAACCCAGAGTGGGGGGCATAGGTCACAGGTCACTGAAATTAAGCTCTGGGGGGCTGTCTGAAAGTCCATCCAAGTCATCGCTGAGGTTTAGGTCACTCAGACTGCTCCTGGTCCTCCGCTCTTTGCTCGAGCTGGACTTCTCTCTAGATCCTGCAGACCACAAAACAGGGAAAGGCTATGTGAAAACGTGAGCAACACTGTACACTCTGCTGCATCACGGGAGGTATTACAGCCAGCTGCATACACTGAGGCTACTGTACTGACTAGATAACAGACGTTTGCAATAAAATGCTTCTATATGGAACATGGAAAGTGAATGTTTGGGATTAGCGCCCTCTATGGGCCATCACTTTAATATGCATGCTAGCCATTAAATCACTCAGTTGTCCATTTATCATTAAATGTTTGCCACTTATTCCCCAAAAACATGGCGTTAGACCGTTGTAGCCTATGGGCAATGGCAGTTGTGCATGCGTGGTTAGCGGGACCGCGCATCCACAAGAGTCCTGCTACCACTCTGAGCACATGCCAGGGACAGGCTCCTTACGGAGCCCTTGTCCCTGCAGACATTTGCCCGGTATAATCGCATACTGCAATACGATTCTGGCACAAATATCGGACCAGATCGCATTGAGTATGTAATTAAAGATATACCGACCCCTAATTCTACTTTACTAAGGACACCATTACCATTAAATTCCTTGAATAAAAAGAGAAACATGAGATTGCAAGGAAAGTCACACAGGGAACCTATATTATAACTAACATGCGGAAGGGGCTGATACCTTTGGAGACATCGGGGACCCCAAGACTGTATGACGTGTCTGCAGAACTGATGTCACCTAAGCTGATCTGTGAGCCGGCGTCATCTGCGGAGGAAGAGGACGGTGATTTGCTGACCTTCTGTCTTCTCGCAGATCTCCTCGGTTCTGTACATAATACACATCAATATGCAATAAAAGATTATGTAATGACCGAGCAATGAAAATATTGTGATAATACATATTACATTACTATAGCAAATTATAGTTTTCAGGAAATTATTTTTACTAAGGGAATATAGGGATTAACACTGCACTAATGTAGATAATATATGGCATAGTGTACTTTAACTGTATAGAGTGGTTCGCAAACTGTGTGCCGTAGCACCCTGGGTGCCTCTGGGAACTTTTAAGGGTGCCTTGGATTGGTGGTCCAGGACCAATTCAACTTATTTATGGTCAATGTTATAGGCAAAACCAGGGCTGGTGGCTGCCAATCATAAATATATATACAAACAGAAGCAAATCCTGTCCCTCACCACATAACTGACCCTAAGGATGACATATAAACACAATTTACTTAATTTAATATTTCTTTCTAAATTTCTCAACGAGAAACTTTTGGCCTAGGGGTGCCGTGAAAAAAAATGAGATTTATGGTAAGAACTTACCGTTGTTAAATCTCTTTCTGCAAGGTACACTGGTCTCCACAGGGAATGACATTGGGATGTAGAGTAGGATCTTGATCCGAGGCACCAACAGGCTAAAAACTTTGACCTTCTTCCCAGAATGCATAGCGCCGCCTCCTCTATAACCCCACCTCCATGCACAGGAGCTCAGTGTTTGTTAACCAGCCCAATGCAGTAGCAGGCAAAAAGAGACGACAACCATTAGTAGCCACATATACCACATTCTCACGACAGGAGAAAGTGTCAGCGGCTAATGCCTTATCAACCCAAAGAAGCTAAGTGCGTCAGGGTGGGCGCCGTGTGGAGCCCAGTGTACCTCGCAGAAAGAGATTTAACAACGGTAAGTTCTTACCATAAATCTCGTTTTCTGCTGCGGGGTACACTGGGCTCCACAGGGAATGACTTTGGGGATGTACTAAAGCAGTTCCTTATGGGAGGGGACGCACTATAGCGGGCACAAGAACCCTGCGTCCAAAGGAAGCATCCTGGGAGGTGGATGTATCAAAGGCATAGAACCTTATGAACGTGTTCACTGAGGACCACGTAGCCGCCTTGCACAATTGGTCAAGGGTCGCACCACGGTGGGCCGCCCAAGAAGGTCCAACAGACAGAATAGAATGGGCCTTAATGGTAGCAGGAAGACCATCCTGTACATAAGCATGTGCAATCACCATTCTAATCCATCTGGCCAGGGTCTGCTTGTGAGCAGGCCAGCCACGGTTGTGAAAACCAAACGGTACAAAGACTTCTGAAGGGAAGCAGTCCTCTTCACATAGATAAGGACAGCCGGTACCATATCCAAAGACCGCTCTTTGGAAGACAACTCAGGAGAGGCAAAGGACGTAACAACAATCTCCCGATTAAGGTGGAAAGAAGACACCACCTTAGGTAAATACCCGGGACGTGTTCTAATAACCGCCCGATCACGGCGAAAAATCAGATATGGTGACCTACAAGACAAGGCACCCAAATCAGACACCCGTCTAGCAGAGGCAATAGACAGCAGAAACACTAGCTTAAGAGAAAGCCACTTAAGGCCTGCAGATTCAAGAGGCTCAAACGGAGACCCTTGCAACGCCTCCAGAACCACTGACAAGCCCCAAGGAGTCACAGGCGGGACATAAGGAGGTTGAATCCGCAACACACCCTGAGTGAACGTATGCACATCAGGTAAGGTCGCAATTTTTCTCTGAAACCAATCCGACAAGGCAGAAATATGAACCTTGATGGAGGCCAGACGAAGGCCCAAGTCCAGGCCGTACTAAACTTGTAAACATCATGATTGTTAGATGTGCACCAAGTAAAAGTAAGCATTCCAGACCCTATGGTAAATCCGAGCAGAAGCCGGCTTACGGGCCTTCAACATGGTTTGAATGACCGCCACAGAAAATCCTTTGGCCCTGAAGACGGAAGCTTCAAGAGCCACGCCGTCAAAGCCAACCGGGCTAAATCCTGATATACACAAGGGCCCTGAACGAGGAGATCTGGGCGCTGTGGAAGTAGAAGGGGACGCTCTATCGAGAGACCCTAAAGGTCTGAGAACCAATGCAGTCTGGGCCACGCGGGAGCGATCATAAGTAGGATTCCTCCTTCTTGCTTGAACTTCCTTATTACAGTAGTGACACCGGAGGGAACACGCATGGCAGCTGAAAGTTCCATGGAATTGCCAGTGCGTCCACGAATGCTGCTTGAGGATCCCTTGTCCTCGCTCCGAAGACCGGAACCTTGTGATTGTGTCGAGACGCCATCAGGTCCACATCTGGGAGGCCCCACCTGTCCACGAGTAGTTGAAACACTTCTGGATGGAGGCTCCACTCTCCGGCATGTACGTCCTGACGACTGAGGAAGTCCGCTTCCCAGTTTTAGGACCCCCGGAATGAATACTGACGATATGTCTGGCAGATGGCGTTCCGCCCACTGAAGGATCCGTGATACTTCCCTCATTGCCATGCGGCTCCGAGTGCCGCCTTGATGATTTATGTACGCCACTGTGGTGGCGTTGTCAGACTATACTTGAACAGGACTGTGTTGTATTAAATGCTGGGCCAAGTTCAAGGAGTTGAACACTGCCCGCAACTCCAGAATGTTTATCGGGAGGAAAGATTCCTCCTTGGTCCACCGACCCTGAAGTGAGTGTTGCTCCAACACCGCGCCCCAACCTCTCAGACTGGCATGTCAGAAGAACCCAGTTGGAGATCCAGAAGGGACGACCCCTGCTCAATCGTTGGTCCTGAAGCCACCAGCTCAGTGACAGACGGACCTCCGGAGACAAGGAGATCATTTGAGACCTGATCCGGTGAGGCAGGCCGTCCCACTTGGCCAGAATCAACTTCTGTAGAGGGCGGGAATGGAATTGAGCGTACTCCACCATGTCGAAAGCAGACACCATGAGACCTAGCACTTGCATCGCCGAATGTATCGACACTTGCGGACGAGATAGGAAGAATCGAATCCTGTCCTGAAGCTTCAGGACTTTCTTCTGAGACAAGAACAACCACTGGTTGTGAGTGTCCAACAACGCCCCCCCAGGTGCACCATGCTCTGAGCAGGGACCAGGGAAGATTTCTTCCAGTTGATGAGCCACCCGTGGGCTTGCAGAGACCGGATAGTCAGATCCAGATGGCGTAGGAGAATTTCTGGGTAATTTGCCAGGATCAACAAATCGTCCAGGTACGGTAGGATCCTGACCCCTTGACGGCGGATTACAGCCGTCATCACATCCATGACCTTTGTGAAGACTAGCGGAGCCGTGGTCAAACCAAAAGGTAATGACCGAAACTGGTAATGGAGGTTGGCAACCGCAAACCTCAGGTATTGCTGATGCGACATTGCAATAGGAATATGCAGGTAAGCATCCTGTATGTCCAGGGAGACCATATAATCCCCAGGTTCCAAGGCAAGAACAATAGAGCGAAGAGTTACCATACGAAACTTGGAGACCCTCACAAATTTGTTCAAGGACTTGAGGTTGAGGATGGGCCGGGAGGACCCATTCGGTTTCGGGACTAGGAACAGCGATGAATAGTACCCCTTGCCTCTCTGAGCCAGAGGCACCTGTACTACCACTCCTGTATCCAGGAGGGACTGTACCACCGACTGAATAGTTTTTGCCTTCACCTGATCCGAAGGGACGTCTGTCAGGCAAAATCGATGAGGGGGACGATTTTTGAAGGATATGGCGTAACCTCAAGTGACGACTTCCCGTACCCAGGCATCGGAAGTGGTCTTCAACCATTCCTGGGTATACCCTATAAGTCGGCCCCCCAAGAGAGAGGCCCGCCCCTTCATGCGGCAGGCTGGTCAGTCTTGGAAGCAGGCTGACGGGCAGCCCAGGCCCGTTTGGGTTTGGGCTTAGTAGGCTTGGAAGTGCGAGCCTGTTTCGGGTACACCTGACCCTTTGCTTTCCCTGAAGGACGAAAGGAAGTACGCTTAGCCTTCGGTACCGAAGGAGCAGTACTAGGCAGACATGCTGTTTTAGCAGAAGCTAAGTCAGCCACTATCTTGTTGAGGTCTTCTCCGAAAAGAATATCTCCCTTAAAAGGGAGCACCTCCAGGGTTTTCTTAGAGTCCAGATCCACGGGTCAGGACCGCAGCCAGAGAATCCGGCGAGCCAGTATGGATGTAGTAGAAGCCTTGGCCGCCAGAACACCAGCATCAGAAGCCGCCTCCTTAACGTAATGAGAGGCTGTGACAATATACGATAGACATTGTCTAGCATGATCAGAAGCGTTGGAAGACATCTCAGTTTCCAACTCCTGAGCCCATGCTTCAATAGCCTCTGCAGCCCAAGTCGCTGCAATGGTGGGCCGATGCACAGCACCCGTTAGAGTGTAAATTGCCTTTAAACAACCCTCCACGCGCTTATCAGTCGGTTCCTTCAGAGATGTGACGTTAGTTACAGGCAGAGCAGAGGATACCACCAGCTGCGCCACCTGCGAATCCACTGGCGGGGGTGCCTCCCAATTTTTACTTAGCTCCGCTGCGAAGGGATAGCGAGCCAGCATCTTCCTGTGAGGCGTGAATTTCTTCCCTGGATTTTCCCAGGATTCCTGACGTATGTCAACTAAATGGTCAGAATGAGGAAAAACTTGTTTAACTACTTTCTGACGTTTAAACCTGTCCGGTTTCTTAGGGGCAGCATCAGTCTCTGGGTCATCAGTAATTTGAAGAATTAGCCTGATAGCCTCCAACAAGTCAGGAACATCCACCTGTAAAACGGATTCCCCATCAGAAGCATCAGGATCAGAATCTGTGGGGTCAGTATATACGCCATCCTCATCAGACGAGGTGTCTGGGACGTTGGTGGATTGTGAGGAAGTAATAGCCCGCTTAGAGGACCCCTTGGTCTTAGGCAGGCGAGGGTTAGATTTCTGTTTAGTCAGAGATTGGTTCAATTGCTGTAACTGAGAGGACAGTTGATCTGCCCACGGCAGATTAACTGCAGGGACCATACGTGGTTGTACTGGCACAGGAGGTCACATAGGGGGCGCAAGTCTAGTTACTAGCGTACTCAATAATGTTGAAAAAGTAGCCAAGGCGGGACATTTTGAACCCCCGTTGCTACGGTCCCACTGGGGGGCAAGGAACCCCCAGAACCAGAACCCTCAGCTGCTCTATTCTCCTCAAATGTGTCTGCAGCGTCACCACCATGCAATGTGGGATCAGCCCCAGCTCCGTCGCCCCTCGTAGCTGACATATTTGGAAGCTCAATGCGAGGCAACCCAGTATAATAACAGCAGCACAATACCTGACAAGAATCCCCTGTGTAGTGTATGAGCACAAACAGAGAATTCTAGAGGTATATGGTAACTAAAATTCACAGAGAAAAATCTCCTATATAATAGCCCTGTGACTCTGTGCCTGGCCCTCTAACGCTGGGTGGAGTCACAGCAGTGGGCGAAGTCACAGAGCCCACCACATGTGCACGCTGTTAGGTGCTGCTGCCTGTCTGTCTCACCCCTCCGCCATCAGCAACTTGGACCCCCGGCCGCGGCGCCGGGGGCACAACAACAACTGCTGCCGCCTTACACACTTATGAGGGACTGGTGGCGCAGGAGAAGCCTTTCATAGCCCTCCCTGACCCGCGTACAGAGACCCAGCGCCTCCTCCACGCACATCCAGACACGGCGACAGGGGGGTCAGAGGGGCCCCGGTGATGAAGTATACAGTATTATGACATTTTTACAATTGCCGCCTGACCGCCCGCCGCCTTAGCCTGTCACTTGGTTCCGCCCGGTCGTGCCGCTGCCCTTCCCACCGGAACTGCCGCAAATGCAGTGGATCATGCAGCGCAGAGCCAGCCCTGTGGTGTGCACACCAAGCTCTGCCCCAGCCTCCCGCCGGCGCCGAACACAAGGATAGTGTCAGAATGGGGGGTGCGACCCGCCCCCGGGGGGACACCAATGTGCCAGCTCTTCTGCTGTGACAGGAGCCGAGTGAGATAATCCTCTGCAGCACTCGGCTCCTGTCACAGAAAAGAGCCGGCACACACAGTCCAGTCTCCGGGGGCAGCCAGCATCTTTGGCCAAGCTGGACCCCCCCCCCCCCCCCCCGCCCCGGAGCAAGAGAAAAAAATACCCGCGAGGCCACGGCCCTTTAGAATTAAGCCACGCCCCCTTTAGAATTAAGCCACACCCCTTTTCTGCCCCCGCCCTGCGTCTCTGTATCCCCTCCCTACCGCCCAGCGTCTCTCTATCCCCTCCCTACCGCCCAGCGTCTCTCTCTATCCCCTCCCTACCACCCTGCGTCTCCGTATTCCCGCTCTGCGTCTGTGTCCCTCCCTACCGCCCTGCGTCTGTGTCCCCTCCCTACCGCCCTGCGTCTCTGTTCCCTCCCTACCGCCCCGCGTCTCTCTATCCCCTCCCTACCGCCCCGCGTCTCTGTGCCCTCCCTACCGCCCCGCGTCTCTGTATCCCTTCCCTACCGCCCCGCGTATCTGTATCCCCTCCCTACCGCCCGCGTCTCTCTATCCCCTCCCTACCGCCCCGCGTCTCTCTATCCCCTCCCTACCGCCCCGCGTCTCTCTATCCCCTCCCTACCGCCCCGCGTCTCTCTATCCCCTCCCTACCGCCCCGCGTCTCTCTATCCCCTCCCTACCGCCCAGCGTCTCTCTATCCCCTCCCTACCGCCCAGCGTCTGTGTCCCCCCCCCCCCTACCGCCCGCGTCTCTGTATCCCCTCCCTACCCCCCTGAGTCCCATAGAGGGTCCATACCACCGGCTCCTGGATACCTCCCTGACAATCCCTCACCAGGAGGACAGGAGCCGTAACCCCCTGCGGTGCCCCCCGTAGTTACCGGTATATCGGTGATGCTCCGCTCTGCCGCCGCCTCCTCCTTATTCCACACACACCAAGCGCAGGGCGCAAGCCCAGCACCGAGCACATGACCGCGCTGCCCATGGCCATTGGCCCTGGGAGCAGCGCCAGGCTCCTCCTCCTCCTCCTACTGCACCTGAGGGGGGCGCGCACATAGCACATGCAGAGGGGACTGGTGCACCCGAGGCCTGCGGCCGTGTGGAGGGCTCGCGTGTGCAACGTGTCCGCGTTTCTACACCTGAAGGATCGTACGGTGTAGAGACAGGACACAGCTGCCCCTGTTCCTCATTGTAGCAGCACTCCCCTCTGTGTCTAATGACACCATATACCTCTTCATGCGGGTATGTCTATATCACATACATCCTTATATTGTTACAAATAAAATTACATAGTTATAGGTCCCGCACACCCCCTCCCCCACCTGCATCCACCCCCCCTCCATCCACGGCATCTACAGACTCCCTGCCTCATCCGCGGTCCCCCCCGCACCTGCTACATTCTGTACATCGTGCCCTGAAGCCACTCTTCACCCCATCGCAAGGGGCTACGCCCCCCTTACCATCGGACGCCATTTCGTCGTGCAATATTTAACCACTAACAATCCTAGGAATGCAGGTAATACTCCATATAATACAAATATTTAACCCCAGCAAGGCGGACTGGGGTTAAGGGGGCGTAGCCCCTTTTGATGGTGTAAAGAGCGCCTAGTACACAATAAGTATATCTTGTCAACCACCTATATTAGAAAATAACCCTGACGCACGTAGCCCCCTCAGGTTATAAAATATAGGAATAGCAATCTGAGTGAGATACACGAAATGGAGGTCACACAGCAGCTATATGCACATACACAGTCACATTACACAATGCAGAAATTATGACATGCAATAAAACTGCACTGGACTAGCAATACAGAGTAGTACTAAGTATGGCTATACAGACAAAAGATATAACAATGCACAGTAAATACTAGTTGTATATCACAGGGTACTTGTACTATAGAACCCTGACTAAATGCACTCTTTCTAAACTAACGCTGTCAACAGACATGTAGAATACTGAAGTGTCCTGTAAAATGCACAGCACTGACATGCAGACGGCTTTACAGAGGAGGATTTGCCCAAACAGTCCCAGGATCAGCTCAGCTTGTCCTAATGGCGCCCAAACGCTGACAGGGAGTGAGGGAGAGAGAGATATGCAGCTCCAGGGTGGGAACATTTATTCTAATTGGGCCCTGGGGGAGGGGCTACAGGTCAAAGCCTTATTTCCCTGCTGGACTTCACTACCAGGTACTGTGGGCTGTATAATAAATGTTGTTTAATAAAACTGACCTGTGCCCTTGCCCTGGTGGTCTAGTGGGGTCCCTGTACTGCCACAGTGTCCACGGCCGCGCTGGATCGCGATTTCCCGCGGGTCCCATCTGGAGGACCCTCTTACCTCATTCCCTGTGTGCGGCCACGCAATCCAGGAGAACAGCGGTCGTGTGTGTGACTAACTGGGAGAAAACCAGAGCCTCCGCTGTAGGCACCCGACAACCAGGGCGCGGGAGTGTACAGCGCCGATGGGGGAGGTGATGTAGCTGCAGCAGGAGATGTCTGACTGACATCTAAACACAGTCAGTGTCACTGCTGCAGCCCTGAAGTCTTCATTTTTCACTTTAAATGGAACAGCCCCCCTGTTGTATGCCTGCACTGCATGGCACCAACTACAAAACCGAGCTCCTGTGCACGGAGGCGGGGTTATAGAGGAGGCGGCGCTATGCATTCTGGGGAGAAGGTCAAAGCTTTTAGCCTGTTGGTTCCTCGGATCAAGATCCTACTTTACACCCCAATGTCATTCCCTGTGGAGCCCGCAGCAGAAAATTCTGATACACTTTGGTGGAGCGATTCAAAAAAGTTTGGGAACCACTGGTATAGAGGGGAAGCGGTTAACGTACCGCCAGTCGGGATTGCGGTGATCACAATGCAGACGCCGGAATCCCAACAAGCGGTCAAATGCCGGCGCCGGAAAACTGGCGACACAGGTTATTCTCCCTCTGTGGGTGGCCACGACACCCATAGAGGGAGAATATAACCTGTGGCAAGCGCAGTGAGTCACCAAGCCCGCAAGGGGCTTTCTAGCGCTCGCCCCGCTGCCGGCATACTGGTGGCCGAGATGCCGCTGTCGGTATACTGACGGCTGGCATTCCCGGCCGCTGGTATATCATACTGAATCCGTATAGAGCATAGAACAACAAGTTAATTGCTAATTAGGACCTACAGTATTCAATATACAGCACAATGAATGGTGCATATGTCTCTATGTAGAGCCCTGGCCGACAGACAGAGTAAAGTAAGCAGAATATAAGAAATGGATAAAACAGACTATATAGAATGTAGTTAGAGCTTAGCTGGTATAACGTGTATTATATATTGTGCTTCCTGCTGTAAAATGAGGATATCAGGCATTACCAGGAATCGGTGACCACATATAGGGAAAAGACCTGTATACAAGGTGCCTTCTATCCTCCTGCATTGTACGTCACTTACTCTAATACACAAGTTCCTATTGTAAACACAGACAAGTCGTTTATATCAGGTTTTCTAAGTCTATCCAGCATCTCACATGTGATATATGTAGAATATAAGACACATTTATCATATTGCCAATTATCTGGGATCTCACTGACCAGATCTATCGCTCTTGACTTTGTGGCCAGAAATTTTCCCCTCCACAATCCTCACGTCTTCCTTCAGGTCACTGATTGCAGATCTGAACAATGAAACATCCCTATCAATTGCTTTGCAAAGTAAGTTACTGAAAACAAAGATCACAAAGTGCTTCCTCTGAACGTCAACCTGATTAATGGGAAAGTTTACAAATAGTAGTAACAATGCAATTACAAAGAATGAATTTGCCACTGAAACCAGAAAATTTGGTGGCGTTACTGTTAATGGGATTGGCGTGGGCCTTGTCATTAACGGGAGAGGGTGGGGCTTATTAGCAGTAATGGGATAGGGTGGAGTTTATCATTAACGGTAATGGGATAAAGTGGGATTTATTGTTAGTGGTAATGGGATAGTGTGGGACTAATCACTAATAATAATGGTAGAGGTAGGATTTATCGTTAGTTGTAATGGTATAGGGCGGGGCTTATCGGTAAAAGGTCATGGATCCTTTGGTAAAGGAGGGGCTCATCTGTACAGGTAATATCTGATCTGGTGGAGCCTTTGGTAAAGGTGGGGCTCATCTGTAAAGGTAATATCTGATCTGGTGGAGCCTTTGGTAAAGGTGGGGCTCATCTGTACAGGTAATATCTGACGTGGTGGAGCCTTTGGTAAAGGTGGGGCTCATCTGTACAGGTAATATCTGATCTGGTGGAGCCTTTGGTAAAGGTGGGGCTCATCTGTACAGGTAATATCTGATCTGGTGGAGCCCTTGGTAAAGGTGGGGCTCATCTGTACAGGTAATATCTGATCTGGTGGAGCCCTTAGTGAAGGTGGGGCTCATCTGTACAGGTAATATCTGATCTGGTGGATCCCTTGGTAAAGGTGGGGCTCATCTGTACAGGTAATATCTGATCTGGTGGAGCCTTTGGTAAAGGTGGGGCTCATCTGTACAGGTAATATCTGATCTGGTGGATCCCTTGGTAAAGGTGGGGCTCATCTGTACAGGTAATATCTGATCTGGTGGAGCCTTTGGTAAAGGTGGGGCTCATCTGTACAGGTAATATCTGATCTGGTGGAGCCTTTGGTAAAGGTGGGGCTCATCTGTACAGGTAATATCTGATCTGGTGGAGCCTTTGGTAAAAGTGGGGCTCATCTGTACAGGTAATATCTGATCTGGTGGAGCCTTTGGTAAAGGTGGGGCTCATCTGTACAGGTAATATCTGATCTGGTGGAGCCTTTGGTAAAGGTGGGGCTCATCAGTACAGGTAATATCTGATCTGGTGGAGCACTTGGTAAAGGTGGGGCTCATCTGTAAAGGTAATATCTGATCTGGTGGAGCCTTTGGTAAAGGAGGGGCTCATCTGTAAAGGTAATATCTGATCTGGTGGAGCCTTTGGTAAAGGAGGGGCTCATCTGTAAAGGTAATATCTGATCTGGTGGAGCCTTTGGTAAAGGTGGGGCTCATCTGTACAGGTAATATCTGATCTGGTGGAGCCTTTGGTAAAAGTGGGGCTCATCTGTACAGGTAATATCTGACGTGGTGGAGCCCTTGGTATAGAGAATGGATACTGTGGGGTTATCGGTACAGGGATACTGTAGAGGTTATCAGAAGATGTTGGTTATATAATACACACAGATATCAGTACCTGATCTGCAATACATCACGCTGCACTCCCTGTGTGTTTGATGTGACCCTGTCCAGCTCTTGTGCGTGGATCTGATCGCTGCTCAGTAACCGCTCCAGCGCCTATAGAAACGGATAGGCATATGTATATTACATACATCACATATAGACTCTTCCCTGTGTAAGGCTCAGTAACCATATTCACCCCTAATCTGCATAACAGACCAGCACATACTCCACATATGGCGCACAGCTCATGACTAAAGGCTACAAGCAGCATAGACACAATTATTTACATACAGCAATATTATCTACGTAGCAGGGTTCTACATCCCACACCCAAAGTCAGGGAATCAGAACGGTGCAAGATGCTACCCCTATTACTCTGGCCAATGAGAACGCGGGGAAACATGATAAATGACCAATTACAAGAACGTCAAAACCCTTTTCATATGCAAATGAAGCAGTCTGGGTTACGTTGGGATAAATTAAAGTCATTTATACTGTTTGTACTGTTTGTTAAACTCTGGTTCCTCTGTGTGTTCAGCCTGTAGTGTTATTTGGATTTATTCTTTGCATTACAGGTGTCATTTTCTTTCAGACATGATTTTATATGTTTTTATATTCCATTACAGGTTTTAACTTGCAATACATTTAACGTGGGTTTATCTTCTATTTGAGTAGATTTTTTCCCCTGTAATTTCCAGACTGTTGTTCAATATTATTAGTCATTTTTTTAATAGTAATATTTGGGTGAATGTGTTGACCTTTGGTAACGGAGACCTCGTCGCCTTGGTCTGGTCCTTACAGGTGTTCTCAGCCCCTCATTGTTGCCTGATTACAGAGCGGCTCTTACTTGCACAGCAGGTTGGGGAGTCTCTAGCCTGGGTATGTTTATATTATTATCACTAGTTATCAGCCAGACAAAATGACGGAACAACATAACTAATGTCAGCGTCTGTGCACGTCCAAATGGAGTAACACTTGAATTGCTCCATAGGGGCGCCATCTAGTGGCCGCCAGTGTGCAGGACACTTGAATTGCCCCTATAGAGGTGGAGCAGCGTTAGATTTTTATTATGTAGGCTTAGTAACATTTATTAATATAGCACTGGCAACGTATTTAGGAGACTGGGAATTGACAAAGAATAGGAGAGTGCTGCTGGCAAGCTTACAAGCTATAGGACAATAAGGCACACAGTAACCATGCATCTTAGTTGCAATGCAATGTGACTAGGACACACGAGCAGTCTGCGCTGATTAATTTGATATGCAACACTTATATATGTGTGTGACTGAGTCTCTGAATCTGTATACGAAGCGCTACAATATAGCAGCTGCAGCTTTTTTTCCCCAATAAGCGTTCTGTTCTGCTCTGAATACAGACTCAGTCCCACACTATATACAAGTGTCATATCAACTTAATCAGCAGTTTCCTTTTGTGCCCTAGCGGCATTGTGTTGTAACAAAGATGCATTTTCGGCAAAAAAAGACGACCGACGCTAGAAAATGCTCTTTTTTTTCTATTCGCCAATGAATTGCGGTGAAAGTACTATAGTATCGATGATTATATCATGTTATTAGCCTTTATGATGTAATAAGAGGATTTTGGTACTGACCGATAAATCCATTTCTCTGAATCCTCTAGGGGACACTGGAGTCCTATACAGTAGGGGTGTGAAGCTTGCAACCGGAGGTGTGGCACAATCTAAAATTAGCATTGTCTGCACAGCCGGCTCCTCCCCCTTCACATCCCTCCTCCCTCAGTTTGAAAAATTTGACTGAGAGAATAGGATATGATACTATAGCACATGGAGAGGAACCGAACCGTACAACATATCAAACAGCATCCAAGAAACTCTTAACCGAAAAACTAATGCCGTTTGCACAAGAACATTGAACACAGCAGGCTGACAGCACCGAGGCGGGCGTCCAGTGTCCCCTAGAAGATTCAGAGAAATGGATTTATCGGTAAGTACCAAAATCCTCTTTTCTCTTTCATCCACTAGGGGACACTGGAGTCCTATACAGTAGGGGACGTCCCAAAGTTATCCCCCAGGGAAGGAGTGCTGTCGGTGGCCTGCAAAGCTAAACGTCCGAACTTAAGAGTCTCCGGACGCAAAGGTATCAAACTTGTAAAATTTTGTGAATGTGTGGGCTGAGGACCACGTCGTCGCTCTGCAAAGTTGAGTAGTGGAAGCACCTCTGGCAACCGCCCACGAGGCACCCACTGATCGGGTAGAATGAGCATCCGTCTGAACCGGAACCTGTTTGCCACAGGAAATATAAGCTTGCCGAATGGCAAGTCTAATCCATTTAGACAAAGACTGCTTAGATGCTGGCCAACCCTTCTTTGGCCCATCATAAAGAACAAACAAATGGTCCGACTTTCTGAAGGACGACGTAACTTGTACGTACACCCGTAAAGCTCGGACAACATCCAAGGACACGTCCCCATCTGCGAGACCTTTGAAAGATGGGACCACAATTGGCTGGTTTACATGAAACCCCGAAACAACCTTCGGAAGGAAATCTGCTCTTGTACGGAGTTCTGCCCTATCCTCATGAAAAATTAAAAAAGGACTCCTACAGGATAAAGCTCCCAACTCAGAAACCCTCCTAGCCGAAGCCAAGGCAAGTAATAACGTAACCTTCCAAGAGAGATATTTCAGGTCTGTTCTTGCTAACGGCTCAAAAGTTGGTGATCTCAAATATTCCAACACCAAATTTAAGTCCCATGGTGCAGGACGAAAAGGGGGTTGTATCCTCAGAACCCCCTGTAAAAAGGTTTGAACCTCTGGCAAGGATGCTAACCGCTGTTGAAAGAGGATGGAGAGAGCTGAAATCTGAACCTTCAGAGAGCCCAACCTCAGTCCTCCATCTAGACCGACCTGAAGGAAAAGTAGAAGTCTGGATAAGTGGAAGTTCGTTGAATTCCACCCACGTTCCTGACACCAGGCTATGTACCTCTTCCAAATCCTGTAGTAGTGCCTGGCTGTGACCGGCTTCCTAGCGGCAATCATCGTAGGAATGGGCATTCTTGGTATCCCTCGGTTTCTTAAGATCTGGGTTTCAATAGCCACGACGTTAAACGCAGCTTGTTCAGGTCTTGGTGTAGGAACGGTCCCTGAGATAACAGGTCCTCTCTTTGAGATAACCGCCAAGAATCTTCCGCTAGTAACCCCCGCAGGTCTGAGTACCAACTCCTGCCAATCTGGTGCAATTAGAATTGCCCACACTTGTTCTCGTTTCACCCTTTTTAGAACCCTGGGTATGAGTGGGAATGGTGGAAAAATGTAAACCCTCCTGTAACACAGAGGAAGTGTTAATGCGTCCACTCCTACTGCTGCTGGATCTCGTGTCCTGGACACATATCTGGGCAGCTGATGGTTTTGCCGAGACGCCATTAGGTCAACCTGAGGCAGACCCCATCTCCTCACTACCATGTCGAAAATCCGTGGATGTAGGCACCACTCTCCCGGATGCATGTCCTGGCGACTGAGATAATCTGCTTCCCAGTTCTCCACACCTGGAATGAACACTGCAGAGAGGATGATGTTTCGCCTTTCTGCCCACAACAAGATCTTTGTGGCATCTTTTAACGCCATCCTGCTCTTTGTTCCTCCTTGACGGTTTATGTAAGCCGTCGTTGTGACATTGTCCGACTGTATCCTTACGTGTTGACCCCTGACTAGGTCTTCTGCTAAGAGAAGCGCATTGTAAACTGCTCTTAGTTCGAGGATGTTTATGGGTAGTCTGCTCTCCAATAACGTCCATCTGCCCTGAAACTGATGTTCCTCTAAGACGGCACCCCAACCTCTGAGACTGGCGTCCGTTGTCAGGATCCTCCAATCCCAAATGCCGAATCTCTTGCCTGCTACAAGATTCCTGTGCAATGACCACCAAATTAAGGAGGTTCGTATGCACGGTGGAAGTCTGATTCTTCGATGTAGAAGCCAGTGGGAACCTGCTCCATGAGCAATGAGGTTCATCTGGAATGGTCGGGAATGAAGTCTACTGTATTGGAGAGCTTCGAACGACGCCACCATCTTCCCGAGAAGTTGCACACAGAGGTGCAGAGAAACCTCAGTACTGTCCTCAGTACCTGAGCCACTAATCTCTGTAGGTCCTGGACCTTGTTCTCTGGTAGAACACTCTCAATTGTACCGTGTCCAAGATGAGACCGAGGAATTGAATCCGTTGAGTCGGCATGAGGTTGGATTTCTGGAAATTGACACCCATGTTGAATAAGAAATTGATGAGCTGTCTGAACATCCTTGATCAATCGATTCTGAAATGATGCCTTGATCAGTAGATCGTCTAGATAAAGGTATAATCGTGACCCCCCAACAGTCGCAATCCTGCAACCATGATTGCCATGATCTTCGTGAAGATTCTTGGGGCTGATGATAGACCAAACGGCAAGGCCCTGAATTGGTAGTGATGCTCCACCAGTGCGAACCTTAAGTAAGCCTGGTGAAGAGTCCAGATTGGAATATGCAGATATGCATCATGAACTCGCCCTGTTCTAAGCCTGCAATGACCGATTGGATTGATTCCATCTTGAATTTGTAGACCCTTAGAAACTGGTTTAAAACTTTTAAATTGAGTATTGGTCTGACCGTCCCGTCTGGCACGACAAAAAGATTGGAATAGAACCCAGTTCCTCTCTGAGAGGCGGGAACCGGAATAATGACTTCTGACCGTAGCAATTATTGAATTGCTGCCCGTAGTGCCCTTGGTTTCTGAGGGCACTGAGGAAATCCTGTTGTAAAAAAACTGACTGTGAGGCCTCTGTTGAAATTCCAGTTTGTATCCCAGAGAGATTAAGTTGTTCACCCAAAGTTCGGGTGAGGTTTTCGCCCAGATGTCCTGAAAACCTTCAAGACGTGCGCCCACCAAGGGGGAACCCAGGTGAGCTGGGAGGCCGTCATGATACGGTTTTGTCAGCAGGTTTATCCTGCTTTCTGGTTGCTGCCTGTGGGCGGCCTCTACTTCTGCCCCCACGTGCTTGTGTACCGAAACCCCTTCCTCGGGCTCGAAAGGACTGTGATGTAAATGAAGTAAACGCTGGTCCCGAATAACCTCTCCTAGCCTATGGAGCGGCTCTCATATAAGGAGTAGGCAGAAAAGTGGACTTCCCAGCTGTAGCCTGCGAAATCCACTTGTCCAACTCTGGACCGAAAAGCATCTCACCCCCAAAGGGGATGGATTCTACCGCCTTCTTGGTGTCAGTCTCCTTGCCATTCTCTGAGCCATAAAATCCGTCTAGCCGATATGGCCAATGCGAGATGCTATCCTGCTAATATCCTTAGAGGCTTGACACAAGTATGAAACAGATTCTCGAATGTGTTCTGCCAGTTGGGTAATCTCTTCTAAGCTATTTTCCTCCTCAATAGCTTGTACAATACGTCCAGACCATGCACCCATGGCCTTGTTTACCCAAGCACAGATGATCGCAGGTCTCTGTGCTGCACCAGCTGCTACAAAAATGTACTTTAACACTGTGTCAACCTTATGATCTGAAGCATCCTTTAAAGTTGTTACGTTAGGAATTGGTAAGATTGTCTTCTTCGACAACCTTCCTAGGGAAGCACCCACTACTGGTGGAGTCTCCCACTTATCCATTACACCCTTAGGTAGGGGATAAGTTACCTGAAACCTTTTCGGAAATTGAAAGCGTTTGTCAGGTTGTTTCCAAGCCTCCTCCATCTGAGATTGGAGGGATTCAGGAATGGGAAAAACTGCTGAACGCGGCTTTTGGGATTCGAACAAATCGAAATCTTTCGTCTCCCGTACTTCTTCTACCTTAAAGTTTTGGATCTCCTTTACCGCGTCAATTAAAGAATCAAGACCCGAGATCGCCGTGTCCTCCTCTGGAAAATCGGCATTTAGGTTAGATTCAATTAACTCACCTTCCTCTGTATCAAGGAGAAGACCCTCTTCCTCCTCTGATTCCGGTATAATAGGAAGAGGTCTTTTAACAGCCTTGCGCACACTCGTTTCTGCGTGTGCGGGCGGTGTTAACCTGATGAGAAATTCCTCCATCGTCTTTGAGAATCCTGCAGCCCACTCAGATTGCTGCTTGCGCGATTCTGCCATCTCCTTGGAGATTCTATTAGCAAGTTGTCTTCCCATGACCTAGCCAGAGAACTGCTCCCAGGTGGGGCGTCCTTGTCCAAGCACACCCCGGAGCTGCCAACCCGCATGCTCTTCTTGTTACATTTTGTAAAACATAAAACAGGTCTTGGTTGCCTTAAACATGTTGTTTAAACCCCTAACCAGGGTATTACGCAGCGCTTTCACCCTTTAAACTAGGAAGAGAAAGAATGGGAGATGACGGAAGCGAAGGTATCGGATCCGGCTGGAATTACCTGTCCCTTTTTTATATAAAAGGAGCAGGCCAAAATATTTTTACATTAAAAAATAAGATTTTACACCTACCGGTAAATCTATTTCTCGTAGTCCGTAGAGGATGCTGGGACTCCGTAAGGACCATGGGGAATAGACGGGCTCCGCAGGAGACATGGGCACTTTAAGAAAGAACTGAACTCTGGGTGTGCACTGGCTCCTCCCCCTATGCCCCTCCTCCAGACCTCAGTTAGAGAAACTGTGCCCAGAGGAGATGGACACCACGAGGAAAGGATTTTGATAATCCAAGGGCAAGATTCATACCAGCCACACCAATCACACCATATAACCTGTGAGAAACTACCCAGTTAACAGTATGAACAAACAATATGTTCTCGGACCAAACCGATGAAACTACAACATAACCCTTATGTAAGCAATAACTATATACAAGTCTTGCAGAAGAAGTCCGCACTTGGGACGGGCGCCCAGCATCCTCTACGGACTACGAGAAATAGATTTACCGGTAGGTGTAAAATCTTATTTTCTCTAACGTCCTAGAGGATGCTGGGACTCCTTAAGGACCATGGGGATTATACCAAAGCTCCCAAACAGGCGGGAGAGTGCGGATGACTCTGCAGCACCGATTGAGCAAACAGGAGGTCCTTCTCAGCCAGGGTATCAAACTTATAGAACTTTGCAAAGGTGTTTGATCCCGACCAAGTAGCTGCTCGGCACAACTGTAATGCCGAGACCCCTCGGGCAGCCGCCCAAGAAGAGCCCACCTTCCTAGTGGAATGGGCCCTAACCGATTTTGGCAACAGCAATCCTGCCGAAGAATGCGCCTGCTGAATCGTGTTACAGATCCAGCGAGCAATAGTCTGCTTTGAAGCAGGAGCGCCAACCTTATTGGCAGCATATAGAACAAACAATGCTTCTGTCTTCCTGACCCTTTCTGTTCTGGCCACATAAATCTTCAAAGCCCTGACCACATCAAGGGACTCGGAATCCTCCAAGTCACACGTAGCCACAGGCACGACCAGTGGCGTAACTAGAAATTTTTCTCCCCCAAGCCAAAAAATTCTTCGCCCCCCCCCCCCATACTTGGCACTAGTAAAGTGAGAAATAAAGGGGTGTGGCTTCGTTGGAATGGGCGTGGCTTCGCGTAAAGGGGCGTGGCATTGCAGGAAAAGACTACCTTATACCCCAGTTTTGCAACCTGCACGCCCAGACGTTAGCCACCACAGGAAAGAAAAATAATCCTGATTCATGCCCCTTACATTATTTGTCATTTTTCCTCCTTATAGTAATGCCCAGTATACATTATTCCACATACTGCAATGGCCTTAGCCATTATGCCACACACAACAATGCACATGACACAATATGCACACACTGTAATGCCCCCGACACATTATGCCACACACCGTAATGCCCCCGACACATTATGACAGGAATCGCAATGCCCGTTATACATTATGCTACACACCGTATCTGTGACACAGTATGACACATACCGCAATGCCCGTTATACATTATGCCACACCGCAATGACCCCGAGACATTATACCACAATGCCCGTGATATAGTATACAACACACCGTAATGCCTGACACATTATGACACACACCGCAATGTCCGTGATACATTATGCCACACACCGTAATGCCCATTACACATTAAGTTCTACAGTAAGGCTTCTAATTACTTTTAAATTACCTGCTCGTTGCCAGGGGTTTCATGCTCTTTGTTCCATGCACGGTGCCAGGGGTTTTCATGCTCAGGGTGTCATGCTCGTTGCCAGGGGTTTCATGCACTGGGTGTCATGCTCGTTGCCAGGGGTTTCATGCACTGGGTGTCATGCTCGTTGCCAGGGGTTTCATGCACTGGGTGTCATGCTCGTTGCTAGGTGGTAGTGCTTGTTGCTAGGGCTGTGCTCCCAGTGCCACATATGCCCCCAGTGCCAGATATTCCCCCACAGTGCCAGGTATATGCCCCCAGTGCCAGATATTCCCCCACAGTGCCACATATGCCCCCTCAGTGCCTGCTCCCCCAGTGCCAGATATTCCCCCACAGTGCCAGGTATATGCCCCCAGTGCCAGATATACCCCCACAGTGCCAGGTATATGCCCCCAGTGCCAGATAGTCCCCCACAGTGCCAGGTATATGCCCCCAGTGCCAGATATTCCCCCACAGTGCCAGGTATATGCCCCCAGTGCCAGATAGTCCCCCACAGTGCCAGATATATGCCCCCAGTGCCAGATAGTTCCCCACAGTGCCAGGTTTATGCCCCCAGTGCCAGATATTCCCCCACAGTGCCAGGTATATGCCCCCAGTGCCAGATAGTCCCCCACAGTGCCAGGTATATGCCCCCAGTGCCAGATAGTCCCCCACAGTGCCAGGTATATGCCCCCAGTGCCAGATAGTCCCCCACAGTGCCAGGTATATGCCCCCAGTGCCAGATAGTCCCCCACAGTGCCAGGTATATGCCCCCAGTGCCAGATAGTCCCCCACAGTGCCTGCTCCCCTCCCCCTCCTTTGTGTTGGAGGGACACGGAGCGCATAGCGCGCGCCCCCCTGTGTCCCTCCTGGCTTTCCGGCTGTCTAATAAAGGAAGTGCCGGTTCGTGAGCCAATCAGAGCTCACGAACGGCACTTCCTGTATTAGACAGCCGGAGAGCCAGGGAGGGACACAGGGGGGCGCGCTCTGTGCGCTCCGTGTCCCTCCTTACAGCGGCGGAGGGAAGGAGACCTGCAGATTGACATGCGGACGCTCGTCCGCATGTCAATCTGTTCTAAGTCAGTGGCGCCCCCGCAGCCCCTCGCCCCCAAGCCACCGCGAGGACTGCGGCGGCAGTAGTTACGCCACTGGGCACGACAATAGGTTGGTTCATATGAAAAGATGAAACTACCTTAGGAAGGAATTGAGGACGAGTTCTCAACTCCGCCCTACCCACATGAGAAACCAGATAGGGGCTTTTATGTGACAAAGCCGCTAATTCCGAAACTCGCCTTGCAGAAGCTAAGGCTTACAACATGACCACTTTCCAAGTGAGGTACTTCAATTCCACCGTTTTAAGTGGTTCAAACCAAGGTGACTTAAGGAACCGTAACACCACGTTAAGATCCCAAGGCGCCACCGAAGGTACAAAAGGAGGATGAATATGCAGTACTCCCTTCACAAACGTCTGTACTTCAGGAAGAGAAGCCAATTCTTTTTGAAAGAAAATGGATAAGGCTGAAATTTGAACCCTTATGGACCCCAATTTTAGGCCCAAATCCACTCCAGTCTGAAGGAGACGGCCCAAATGGAACTCCTCCGTAGGAGAATTCCTGGCCTCACACCAAGAAACATATTTTCTCCATATGCGGTGATAATGTTTCGATGTCACGTCCTTCCTAGCCTTGATCAGGGTAGGAATGACCTCATCCGGAATACCTTTTTCCGCTAGGATCCGGCGTTCAACCGCCATGCCGTCAAACGCAGCCGCGGTAAGTCTTGGAACAGACAGGGCCCCTGTTTTAGCAGGTCCTGCCGTAGAGGAAGAGGCCACGGATCTTCTGTGAGCAACTCCTGCAGATCTGGATACCAAGTCCTTCGTGGCCAATCTGGAGCCACGAGGATTGCTTTCACTCCTCTTTGTCTTATTATTCTCAACACCTTGGGTATGAGAGGAAGAGGAGGAAACACATAGACCGACCTGAACACCCAAGGTGTCACCAGGGCGTCCACCGCTACCGCCTGAGGGTCTCTTGATTTGGCGCAATACTGCTTTAACTTTTTGTTGAGACGGGACGCCATCATGTCTATTTGGGGCAGTCCCCACTGACCCACGTTCTGTGCGAAGACTTCCTGATGAAGTCCCCACTCTCCCAGATGCAGGTCGTGTCTGCTGAGGAAGTCCGCTTCCCAGTTGTCCACTCCCGGAATGAACACTGCTGACAGTGCGCTTACATGACCTTCCGCCCAGCGAAGAATCCTGGTGGCTTCTGCCATTGCCACTCTGCTCCTTGTGCCGCCTTGGCGGTTTACATGAGCCACTGCTGTGACATTGTCCGACTGAATCAGAACCGGCTTGTTGCGAAGTAAGTCTTCCGCTTGACACAGGGCGTTGTATATGGCCCTCAACTCCAGGACGTTGATATGGAGACAAGCCTCTAGACTTGACCAGAGACCTTGGAAACTTCTTCCCCGTGTGACTGCTCCCCAACCTCGGAGGCTCGCGTCCGTGGTTACCAGGATCCAGTCCTGAATGCTGAACCTGCGGCCCTCTAGGAGGTGAGCACTGTGCAGCCACCACAGGACAGATACCCTGGCTCTGGGAGACAGGGTGATCCTTTGATGCATGTGTAGATGAGACCCGGACCATTTGTCCAGTAGGTCCCATTGAAAAGTCCTCGCATGGAACCTGCCGAAGGGGATGGCCTCGTAAGATGCCACCATCTTCCCCAGGACACGTGTGCAGTGAAGCACCGAAACCTTTTTTGGCTTTAATAGGTTCCGGACCAGAGCCATGAGCTCCTGAGCCTTTTCCATCGGAAGAAAAACCTTTTTCTGGTCTGTGTCCAGAATCAGGCCCAAAAAGGTCAGACGCGTTGTAGGAACCAGTTGGGACTTTGGAAGATTGAGAATCCAACCGTGCTGCTGTAACGCCTTCACAGACAGTGACACGCTGTCTAGTAACTTCTCCCAAGATCTTGCCTTTATGAGGAGATCGTCCAAGTATGGGATAATTGTGACACCCTGCTTGCGCAGGAGCACCATCATTTCCGCCATTACCTTGGTGAAAATTCTCGGGGCCGTGGAAAGCCCAAACGGCAACGTCTGAAATTGGTAATGACAGTCCTGTACTGCAAATCTCAGGAACGCCTGGTGAGGAGGGAAAATCGGAACATGAAGGTATGCATCCTTTATGTCCAGGGACACCATCCAATCCCCCCCTCCAGGCTGGCGATGACCGCTCTGAGCGTTTCCATTTTGAACTTGAACTTCTTCAAGTACAGGTTTAGGGATTTTAGATTCAAAATGGGTCTGACCGAACCGACCGGTTTCGGGACCACAAACAGGGTTGAGTAATACCCCTTCCCTTGCTGGAGAAGAGGAACTTTGACCATCACCTGTTGAAGATACAATTTTTGAATTGCAGTCAACACTAACTCCCTCTCTGACGGAGAAGTTGGCAGAGCCGATTTGAAAAACCGGCGAGGAGGCACCTCTTCGAATTCCAGCCTGTATCCCTGAGAAACAATCTCTATTGCCCAGGGATCCACCTGTGAGTGAACCCAGACTTGGCTGAAAAGTCGAAGACGTGCCCCCACTTGAGCTGACTCCCCCAGGGAAGCCCAGCGTCATGCGGTGGATTTTGCAGAAGTAGGGGAGGACTTCTGCTCCTGGGAACTAGCTGTGTGCAGCTTTTTTCCCTTGCCTCTACCTCTGGCAAGAAAGGACGATCCCTGTATCTTCTTGCTTTTATTTGAACGAAAGGACTGCATTTGATAATGAGGTGCCTTCTTAGTATGTTGTGGGGGAACATAAGGTAAGAAATTCGATTTACCAGCCGTAGCAGTAGAGACAAGGTCCGAGAGGCCTTCTCCAAACAACTCCTCCCCCTTGTAAGGCAACGACTCCATATGCTGCTTTGAGTCGGCATCCCCCGTCCACTGTCGGGTCCACAAGAGTCGCCTAGCAGAAATAGACATAGCATTTATTCTGGAGCTTAGTAAACAAATGTCTCTTTGAGCATCCCGCATATATAAAGCAGCATCTTTGATATGCTCTAGGGTCATTAGAATGGTATCCTTATCTAGGGTGTCCATCTCTGTAGATAAGGAATCTGTCCATGCTGCGACAGCACTACAAACCCAGGCCGATGCCATAGCCGGTCTAACAATAGTACCGGAATGTGTGTAAATGTACTTCATGGTAACCTCCTGCTTACGATCAGCAGGATCCTTGAGGGTAGCTGTATCCTGGGAAGGCAGTGCCACCTTCTTGGATAAGCGTGTCAGCGCCTTGTCTACTTTAGGCGAAGACTCCCATCGTATCCTGTCCTTTTGTGGAAAGGGATACGCCATAAGAATCCTTTTGGGAACTTGTAGTCTCCTATCTGGAGATTCCCAAGCCTTTTCGCACAATTCGCTTAGCTCAAATGAGGACGGAAAAGCGACCTCAGACTTTTTCCCTTTATACAGGGACAGGGGGTTCTTCAGTGATATGCAAAACCTCTTTAATGGCAATAATCATGTAACGAATACCTTTTGCCACCTTTGGCTGTAATTTTGCATCCTCATAGTCGACACTAGAATCTGAATCCGTGTCGGTATCTGTGTCAGTAATCTGGGAGATAGTGCGTTTTTGAGCCCCAGAAGGTCCCGGTGCCACTGGGGCAGGCATGGTCTGACTAGCTGACTGCTCCCTAGCCTCAGCCTTGTCTAACCTCTTATGCAATAAATTTACATTTGCATTCAAGACATTCCACATATCCACCCAGTCCGGTGTCGGCGTTGCCGACGGCGACCTGACAACCATGTACTCCCCCTCCTCCTTAGGTGAGCCTTCATCGTCAAACATGTCGACACACGCGTACCGACACACTCCACACACACAGGGAATCTCTTATCTGAAGATAGGTTCCCCCCTAGGCCCTTTGGAGAGACAGAGAGAGAGTATGCCAGCACACACCCCAGCGCTATATGTCCCTGGAGAAAAACACAGAATGTTTACCCAGTAGCGCTGCTGTAGTGTATAAACGCCAATAATGTGCCCCCGCTCTACTTTAAAACCCTCTTTCACCGTGTGTCAAATAGGGGAGAGTCCGGGGAGCTTCCTCTCAGCGGTGCTGTGGAGAGAAAATGACGCTGGTGAGTGCTGAGGGAGAAGCCCCGCCCCCTCGGCGGCGGGCTTCTGTCCCGCTCAAACTTAATAAAATATGGCGGCGGCTCTTTTATATACATGTACAGTGCCCACCTGTACATGTATATAGTCATTTGCCATAGGAGAGGTATTCTATTGCTGCCATGGGCGCCCCCCCTGCGCCCTGCACCCTTACAGTGACCGGAGTGTGTGAGGTGTATGGGAGCAATGACGCACAGCTGCAGTGCTGTGCGTTACCTCAGTGAAGCACCCGAAGGCTTCTGCTGCCTCAGTAGTCTTCTTTCTTTGTTTCTTCCGGGTCTGTGAGGAGAACGGCGGCGCTGCTCTGGGATGAACGCCCAGGACGAACCTGTGTTCCACTCCCTCTGTAGCTAATGGTGTCCAGTAGCCGAGAAGCAGAGCCTATCATTTAAGTAGGTCTGCTCCTCTCTCCTCAGTCCCTCGATGCAGGGAGTCTGTTGCCAGCAGAGCTCCCTGAAAATAAGAAAAAAACCTAACAAAATGCTTTCTTAGCAGGAAACTCAGGAGAGCTCCCTGCAGTGCACCCATCTGCCTCTGGGCACAGTCTAAAACTGAGGTCTGGAGGAGGGGCATAGGGGGAGGAGCCAGTGCACACCCAGAGTTCAGTTCTTTCTTAAAGTGCCCATGTCTCCTGCGGAGCCCGTCTATTCCCCATGGTCCTTACGGAGTCCCAGCATCCTCTAGGACGTTATAATAAAAAAATAAAACACCAGCAGACTCACAACCCCCACACCCCAACTGTAAATCAGCTACGATGTTAAGAGTTGGTATCCACTTGCATCCGTGTATTTTTTCAGGATCTTTGAAACAGAATTCCCTTGAAAATATAATTAGTAAATTATGATTACTTTTCAGGAGATCCTCACATATATATTTTACATCAGCAGAGGGAGCTGTTAGCATAATGAATCTCTACTACTAATAATAATATATTCACATATCCAGTCAGAGCAGCAGGGGGAGCTATTTCTGTAATAGAAAACCTTCCCCTATGCTCTTCACTGGGGGAGGACCCATCCTTTCCCTCAGACTGGCGCCATCTCCTATATAATAGCCCAGATCTGTGACTTTGTGCTTCATTTGCTAACGCTGGGCGGAGTCAAAACACTGGGTGGAGTTAGTCAAATGAGTCACAGATCTGGGCAAATCTATAGGAGACTTGGAGCAGGAGCAGATGGTATGGGCATGGCACAGGCAGGGGTGCATACCTCCCAACTTCCTTCAGGCAGGAGGGACACACGCACAGCAAAAAGGGGGCATGGCCAACGGGAAAGGGGGTGTGGCTTCACGGGTGGACCCGCGATCGCGAGCCACGCCCCTGTTTTAGTCAGTGAGGGGGCATGCCCAGCGCTCTGTGAGCTGCTGGCATGCCCCGAGCGGCGGATTATGAGTCCGGGGGGCCCAGGGCACTTGAGACAGGAACCCTATCTCATTGCTGTGCCTGCTGTGGGTTTAGGGGCGTGGCCTAATTGCGCCCTCGTGGCCACGCCCACTTATGCAAATTCCCCCCTACACACCCGCACAGGCAGAAGAAAGCAGGGAGGCTGCTGCCTCCCTGCAACACCACAGACCTGCCAACACGCAGTAGCGTGTGCCGACTGTAGGACAATGCTGCTGCTGTTACTGGCAGGACGGGGGAGCTTCAGAGCTGGGACAGAGCTACTCCAGCTGGTGGCCCCCCTAAAACTGTGAGGCCCCCCTGGGCCCACCCTTAATCCGTACCCCCTGATGCCCCCTCTCCCTCTGTCTCCACTAAATAGACGCTGTGTGCATGCTAAGCAGAACAGCGATTACAGGAGCTTCCCAACTGCCCACCCCCACCGCGGGACACTGCGGCCCGCGGGTGGGACAGACCCCAAAAAATGGGACTGTCCCGCGAAAATCGGGACAGTTGGGAGGTATGGAGGTGTGTGAGGGGGTATGCCATACAGACAGCCGGGCACCGGCTCACTGTGTACTTGACCCCCCACATCAGCATACTCAGCAGGGTCACTTTCTGGCACATTCCACGCTTCTTAGCTGCAGTTTTGTGGGGCACCTGCCGCTGTGCAGGTTCCGTACTGCCTATGTTATCTCCAGCCCCGGCAACCCCACCGCTAGCTGCAGCGCTGCCACCCGCAGTGAGGTGCGCCCAGCTCCTTCACACACTTTAGCCAGCGGGCAGCGCTGCTGAAGTCCGCGCTGTTTGCAGGCTCCGACCCCCTCCTCCCTCCAGCCGCAGCGTCTTCTGGGGACTAACCAGTCACTCCCAGTCTCCCCTTACCACAGTGCCCGGCAACCGCGAGGTCCGCGCCGCGTGCATGCTATGACCCCCTCTTCCCTCCAGCCGCAGCGTCTCCTGGGGGCTAACCAGTCACTCCCAGTCTCCCCTTACCACAGTGCCCAGCAGGGTTCCGGTATGAATGGTCGACCTTGTTATGGTCGACAGTCATTAGGTCGACCACTATTGGTCGACATGGACATGGTCGACATGGACACATGGTCAACACATGAAAATGGTCGACACATGAAAGGTCGACACATGAAAAGGTCGACATAAGTTTTTTACCTTTTTTTTTGTATAGTTTTTTGCGTAAAGTGGCTGGGAACCCCAATTAGTGCACCGCGTCCCCTTGCATGGCTCGCTTCGCTCGCCATGCTTCGGGCATGGTGCCTTCGCTCCGCTACCGCTTCACTCGGCACAGATTGCCGGTCCAATCGTAGTCCACGTGGATCGTAAAGTATGGAAAAGTTCCCCAAAAGAAAAAAAAGTTAAAAAACTCACGTCGACCTTTTAATGTGTCGACCAAGTGTCCATGTCGACCATGTCAATGTCGACCTAATGACTGTCGACCATAACATGGTCGACCATCTGAACGGATACCGCCCAGCAGACGCGTGAGGTCTGCGCTGTGTGACTGAGGAGTGGGGGGGGGGGGGGGGGGGGGGGATGCGGACGAGCAGAGGAAGCAGGACTCCAGCCTGAGAGAGTCAACCATGCCAAGTCTCCACCAGCAGCAGATCCAAACAGGTTGGAGTGGAACAGCAGCAGCCAGCAGCAGTGAATCCGGTAAGACACATCTGTCTGTCACCACTGTTTTGTCCCTAATACCAATCTCTCCCGTGCCCTGTGTTCTGTCATGTCCCTGTCGCCCCTGGCCTTGCCCTGTCACCCCTGGCCTTGCTCTGTCACCCTTATCCTGGCCCTTTCACCCTTATCCTGGCCCTGTCACCCTTATCCTGGCCCTGTCACCCCTATCCTGGCCCTGTCACCCCTATCCTGGCCCTGTCGCCCCTATCCTGGCCCTGCCGCCCCTACCCTGGCCCTGTCGCCCCTATCCTGTCCATGTCATTTCTGTCCTGGCCCTGTCACCCCTGTCCTTGCCCTGTCCTGGCCCCGTCACCCCTGTCCTGGCCCTGTTACTAAATACCCTCCAGCTACCTTTTTGGCAGGTACAGTAACCGCAGCGCCTCCAGACCCCTCCCCAATGCACCACACCTCCGCACCTTCCCCTCCACCACATGCGACACTCCACCCCTCCCCCACACGCTGTGCCTCCAGACCCCCTACACCACCAGCGGCTCCCACTCCCCCACCCCTCCACCATCCACTGCACCTCCAGACCCCCTCCACCATCCACCCCCCATATATGTCTCCCCCCACACCTGCCCCCCTCCACCCACAGCATCTGCAGACACCCTCCTCCATTCGCGGTCCCCCCCTCACCCACCCACGGCACCTCCGCACCTGCCCCTCCACCACCTGCAGCGCCTCCGGACCCCCTTCCCCGTCCGCCGCACCTGCCTCTCCCCCTACCCCACCCCCGGCACCCCCGCCCCTTACCATCCCACAGCACCTCCGGAACCCTTCACCCATCCGCAACATCCCTGCACCTGCCCCTCCCCCGTGGCACCCCTGCCCCTCCCCCACCTGCAGTGCCTCCGGACCCCTCCCCCATCTACAGCCCCCACTCTTCTGTCTCTCCCCCACCCGCAGCACCTCTTAACCCTTCCCCATCCGGGCCCTCCCGCATCTGCCCCCCCTCCACCTGCAGCATCTACAGACACCCTCCCCCATCCGCAGTCCCCCCCGCACACGCTACATTCTGTACATCGTGCCCTGCAGGTGCTGTTCACGCCGTCGCAAGGGGCTGCGCCTCCTTCACCATCGCACGCCCTTTCATTGTGCAATATTTAACCACTAACAAAGGAATGCAGGTAATACTCCATATAATACAAATATTGAACCCCATATAGGCATGCAAGGGTTAAAGGGGCGTAGCCCCTTGCGACGGTGTGAAGAGCGCCCTTAGGGCGCGATGAAGCACCTAGTAATTATAATATTAAACATGGCCCCCACTAAATTTCCAGGTCACATGTTTATATAACCGAGTATAACAAAAGAGCCTTGTTTGCAGCAGAGTTAAAAGAATTCTACTTGGTTATATCGCCGCACGCTGCCGAGAAACCCCTCAGCCGCGCAGCACTGTATGTCTCTCACTCTCTCTCCCATAGCGTGCTGGCTGGCGCGCGCCGGGACCGCTTTTACAAGGTCCTGAAGCAGCACCTGTGCACCGCTTCTTCTCCGCTCTGCCGTCTCTCCCTGCACCCAAGGAAGACACGCTGAGTCTTGCGCAGCACTTGGCTCCCGCACGCCGGCCGCTGTAGACAGCCTTCTATCAAGAGGGGGATTAAGCTCAATAAAGCAATAACATGAAACAAATAGAAAATAAAAAATATAAAATAATTAATTATATATTTACATGGAAGACCCTAGCCAAAGCTACTTTCCAGTACTCACTATTAGAGGATCTCCTGTGGAGAGATGCAGGTCCCTTCAAAAGGGATCTTTGTCTCTCCAATACAAAGCGGCTTTGTCTTCCTTTTATTAGGTGGACGCAGCACACTGTATTAGTTTTAGTCAGGAGCTCTGTGCTCCCACGTGCTGTACCTCCAGCACAATTTTTTAAACTGAGGGAGGAGGGATGTGAAGGGGGAGGAGCCGGCTGTGCAGACAATGCTAATTTTAGATTGTGCCACACCTCCGGTTGCAAGCTTCACACCCCTACTGTATAGGACTCCAGTGTCCCCTAGTGGATGAAAGAGAAATAACGCTCTCCCGCTAACACCGCTTTACACGTACCATTGCATTTTTATCTTGTGCCCGTTTCAGCTCCTGTCCCTCCGAGAGTTGTCGCAGCAAATCGTCCTCTTGCCGGCCTGCTGGAAGACAAAGATCTGTAAGCGTGGTCTGTGCTTGGTACAGCGTTAGTGTGAACTGACGGGAGCTACCAAAAACGATTAGCGATCGGACACATCAACATGGTCGCCTACAAGCCGCTTGTCCCCGCTCACGTCTGAATGTTTGCTCAGAAGACACTCACGTAATCTATGGTGCAAGTAATCGGTGTCTCTCCGCAGGCTCTCGTACTCTTTCCAAATCAGCCTTTTACTACAATACAAATGATAAACAATGTTATTTGCAGGGGTGCAAATAAAAAGGACACAGTTTCTAAAATAAATTATAAACAAAAATGGAGTCCCTATAAACTCAGGAACTAGAAGACTGACCTACATAAAGATAATATTACGTTTACAATACATACTCTACCAAGGAGTAGCTGGAGAGGAAGAATATTCCTAGAGGTCAGTAATCATAGATTTACACATATGGGGATACATTTTATAGGGTCCGAGTTGCCAGGGTCCGGGATTTTTAAAGCAGCAATCATTTACCAACCAACCCGGTTTTGCTTTGTAAATGACTGCCGCTTTAAAAACACGGCCATTCTCGGACAAAAGCCCGGACTTCCGGCAACTCGGACCATATTACATTTACCCCATGAGCAAATGCTGCTTAGACCAGCAGCAAAATAGAGCATTCACAGGGAACTTTGGGGCTGATGTATTAACCTGGAGATGGCATAAGGAAGTGATAAACCAGTGATATGTGCAAGGTGATAAACGCACCAGCCAATCAGGTCCAATATGTAAATTAACAGAAGCTGATTGGCTGGTGCGTTTATCACCTTGCACATATCACTGGTTTATCACTTCCTTATGCCGTCTCAAGGTTAATACATCTGCCCCATTATTCCCTATGGCAAGCTCTCCTCGTTCACATCTCAGACTGCTATTAGTGCCATCTCGACACTGCCTTATTCCCCGTCTTGACCAGCAGTAATGTGGCAGTCTTCCGAGAGCGCCTACAACTGTCCGCAGCATGTTTACAGCTAGATACGGAAAGAAAGAATACACAATAAGAACTTATGTTTTCGTTTCTAGAAATATTAACTCCCCATCCCGATCTTCCCCGGCAAACATAGTGCACAAGAAAATGCCAAACATATAATAGATGAGGATCATGCAGTGTATCAGCCTATATTGGGCAGATTTCAGTAAACGGAGGGGGGGGGGGGGGCTGATTCACTTACTTCTCATTCACCTCCTGTAAGATACTGGCAGTGGAGCGCAACGATGGACTTGATGCTCTCGCCGGAGAGTCCCTCACTCTGTCCTGCAGGTGGCGCAGTTCACTGGACAGCTCTTGTCTAAGACCTTCCACCTTTCTCTCCAGCAGAGACTCGGACACCTCTCCCCGCACAGCTCCCGTCCGCCGCACCTCGTCTGCAGATGTTAGTAAGCTTGTTATTTTATTATTCAAAGACATACTGAGCGTTATGGGCTGGCCCAGATTCTGAATGGGACACATCTGCAGCTGCTTTTCCATTTGCCTGCTTAATCTCTAATGAGAGTATCTGTCCCGCCTCACGGAAAAGGCCGGGATGCCCACAGTTTCTCTTTCATCCATCTGGGGGACGCTGCGTCTGAACGGATGGGTTAGAGTGTGTGGGAAGGGAGCTTTGGCACAGAACCTATAAAAACCAACTCCTCCCCCCTCTAACCCCTCCCATCTCCAGCCTGACTAGCAGATTTACCTCAGTTTAAGTTCTGTGCCTGGAGAGTGCCTAGGTACGGTAGGGCACACGCGAGGTCTGCCGTTACTGTTAGCTTGGCATGCGTGCTTTGCACATATCCACAAGATACATTTGCATGAGAATCAGGCCCACAACATTTTTACATGGGGAAAATATTCCCGTCCAAGCACAAAGGAGAGAGCTACATATTATGTACTCACAGTATCCATGCTGTGCTATAATGAACCGTATATAATTCAGCTTGTAGCAGACACAACTACTTTCAGTATAATGCAATGATTGTTACATGACCGATAGATCAGTTATATCACTGCCAGTGATGTGCAGAGCAAGCGTATTTAACATACAGCTGCTATGGAATTACACATCCCAGCATGCCTTAGAGCAAAACTTTGGCAGGGCATGCTGGGATGTGTAGTTCCACAGCAGCTGGAAGGCAGCATGTTGAATACCTGGTGTCATTGCATCAGACTCCCCTGAAAGCACAGGGGAGCACGGTGAAGTGCTGGCGCCGTACCTTCCAGACTTTGTATTCTCTGGAGCTGAAGGTCCCGATCGCGCTCCAGACGCCCAATGGCCTGGTGCAGAGAGGTAATCATCTGGGGAGAAAGGAGTCAGTTTAACCCATTACAAACACAGTGGAAAAGCCATGTAAGGGAGGCCTCACGGGAGGCCTCAGGTGTCAGTGGCTGACATGATGCAATGCAGAGCGACTGTCTGCAGCAAGCAGTCTCCCCTGAGAGAACAGCAGCTTATTTGGATTGGTGATCCAGGCACAGCAGGCTTTCCAAGGAAACCTTTACAAATCAGCATGTTCCTAGGACTAAATAAATATTGCAGAATATTCTTATTCCTTTCTTAGTGGAAAAATACTAACCAGCTGAACTCGTCACTGTTCCGCACCTGCTTGGGGGCCACAATAACACCTGCACTATGTGTAATCTCCTGGGGGCCAAACACCTGTGACAGCAGACTCTGACACACATATATTAAAGGGTCTCACCACAAAGGCACAAACATTAACCATGTACTGTCTGTGTTCAAATCATATAAAACAATAGCTGTTCTCAGTTTGCCAGACATTCACAGGTTACTGCCCATCTGTGGAACAGAAAATAAGAATTTACTCACCGGTAATTCTATTTCTCGTAGTCCGTAGTGGATGCTGGGAACTCCGTAAGGACCATGGGGAATAGCGGGCTCCGAAGGAGGCTGGGCACTCTAGAAAGATTTATGGCTACTTGGTGTGCACTGGCTCCTCCCACTATGACCCTCCTCCAAGCCTCAGTTAGGACACTGTGCCCGGACGAGCTGACATAATAAGGAAGGATTTTGAATCCCGGGTAAGACTCTTACCAGCCACCGTACAACTCGTGATACTATATCCAGTTTGACAGTATGAAAAACAACTGAGCCTCTCAACAGATGGCTCAACAATAACCCTTTAGTTAACAATAACTATTTACAAGTATTGCAGACAATCCGCACTTGGGATGGGCGCCCAGCATCCACTACGGACTACGAGAAATAGATTTACCGGTGAGTAAAATCTTATTTTCTCTGACGTCCTAGTGGATGCTGGGAACTCCGTAAGGACCATGGGGATTATACCAAAGCTCCCAAACGGGCGGGAGAGTGCGGATGACTCTGTAGCACCGAATGAGAGAACTCCAGGTCCTCCTCAGCCAGGGTATCAAATTTGTAGAATTTTGCAAACGTGTTTGCCCCTGACCAAGTAGCTGCTCGGCAAAGTTGTAAAGCCGAGACCCCTCGGGCAGCCGCCCAAGATGAGCCCACCTTCCTTGTGGAATGGGCATTTACAGATTTTGGCTGTGGTATGCCTGCCACAGAATGTGCAAGCTGAATTGTACTACAAATCCAGCGAGCAATAGACTGCTTAGAAGCAGGAGCACCCAGCTTGATGGGTGCATACAGGATAAACAGCGAGTCAGATTTTCTGACTCCAGCCGTCCTGGAAACATATATTTTCAGGGCCCTGACAACGTCTAGCAACTTGGAGTCCTCCAATTCACTAGTAGCCGCCGGCACCACAATAGGCTGGTTCAGGTGAAACGCTGACACCACCTTAGGGAGAAATTGGGGACGAGTCCTCAACTCTGCCCTATCCATATGGAAAATCAGATAAGGGCTTTTACATGATAAAGCCGCCAATTCTGACACTCGCCTGGCTGAAGCCAAGGCTAATAACATGACCACTTTCCACGTGAGATATTTCAGATACACGGTTTTTAGTGGCTCAAACCAATGTGATTTTAAGAAACTCAACATCACGTTGAGATCCCAAGGTGCCACAGGAGGCACAAACGGGGGCTGAATATGCAGCACTCCTTTCACAAATGTCTGAACTTCAGGTACTGAAGCTAGTTCTTTTTGAAAGAAAATCGACAGAGCCGAGATCTGTACTTTAATGGAGCCTAGTTTTAGGCCCATATCCACTCCTGCTTGCAGGAAATGCAGAAATCGACCTAGTTGAAATTCCTCTGTTGGGGCCTTATTGGCCTCGCACCATGCAACATATTTCCGCCATATGCGGTGATAATGCGTTGCCGTAACATTTTTCCTGGCCTTAATAAGCGTAGGAATGACTTCTTCCGGAATACCCTTTTCCTTTAGGATCCGGTGTTCAACCGCCATGCCGTCAAACGCAGCCGCGGTAAGTCTGGGAACCGACAGGGCCTTTGCTGTATCAGGTCCTGTCTGAGCGGTAGAGGCCACGGGTCCTCTGAGAGCATCTCTTGAAGTTCCGGGTACCACGCTCGTCTTGGCCAATCCGGAACCACGAGAATTGTGTTTACTCCTCGCTTTCTTATTATTCTCAATACCTTTGGAATGAGAGGCAGAGGAGGGAACACATAAACCGACTGGTACACCCACGGTGTCACTAGAGCGTCCACAGCTATCGCCTGAGGGTCCCTTGACCTGGCGCAATATCTTTTTAACTTTTTGTTGAGACGGGGCGCCATCATGTCCACCTGTGGTTTTTCCCAACGGTTTACCAGCATCTGGAAGACTTCTGGGTGAAGTCCCCACTCTCCCGGGTGGAGGTCATGTCTGCTGAGGAAGTCTGCTTCCCAGTTGTCCACTCCCGGAATGAACACTGCTGACAGTGCTAGTACATGATTCTCCGCCCATCGGAGAATTCTTGTGGCTTCTGCCATCGCCATCCTGCTTCTTGTGCCGCCCTGTCGATTTACATGGGCGACTGCCGTGATGTTGTCTGACTGGATCAGCACCGGCTGGTGTAGGAGCAGGGATCTTGCTTGACTTAGGGCATTGTAGATGGCCCTTAGTTCCAGAATATTTATGTGAAGGGAAGTCTCCTGACTCGACCATAGTCCTTGGAAGTTTCTTCCCTGTATGACTGCCCCCCAGCCTCGAAGGCTGGCATCCGTGGTCACCAGGACCCAGTCCTGTATGCCGAACCTGCGGCCCTCTAGAAGATGGGCACTCTGCAGCCACCACAGTAGAGACACCCTGGTTCTTGAAGACAGGGTTATTAAGCGATGCATCTGAAGATGCGATCCGGACCACTGGTCCAACAGGTCCCACTGAAAGATTCTGGCATGGAACCTGCCGAAGGGAATTGCTTCGTAAGAAGCCACCATCTTTCCCAGGACCCGTGTGCAGCGATGCACTGATACCTGTTTTGGTTTCAGGAGGTCTCTGACTAGAGATGACAACTCCCTGGCTTTCTCCTCCGGGAGAAACACTTTCTTCTGGACTGTATCCAGAATCATACCCAGGAACAGTAACCGTGTCGTCGGAACCAGCTGTGACTTTGGGATATTCAGAATCCAGCCGTGCTGGTGCAGCACCTCCTGAGATAGTGCTACTCCCACCAACAACTGTTCCTTGGACCTCGCTTTTATTAGGAGATCGTCCAAGTACGGGATAATTAAAACTCCCTTTTTTCGAAGGAGTATCATCAATTCCGCCATAACCTTGGTAAATACCCTCGGTGCCGTGGACAGGCCAAACGGCAGCGTCTGGAATTGGTAATGGCAATCCTGTACCACAAATCTGAGGTACTCCTGGTGAGGATGGTAAATGGGGACATGCAAGTAAGCATCCTTGATGTCCAGGGATACCATGTAATCTCCCTCGTCCAGGCTTGCAATAACCGCCCTGAGCGATTCCATCTTGAACTTGAATTTTTTTATGTACGTGTTCAAGGATTTTAAATTTAAAATGGGTCTCACCGAACCGTCCGGTTTCGGTACCACAAATAGTGTGGAATAATAACCCCGGCCTTGTTGAAGTAGGGGTACCTTGATTATCACCTGCTGGGAATACAGCTTGTGAATTGCCGCTAGCACCGCCTCCCTGTCTGAGGGAGCAATCGGCAAGGCAGATTTTAGGAACCGGTGGGGTGGGGACGCCTCGAATTCCAGTTTGTACCCCTGAGATACTATTTGCAGGATCCAGGGATCCACCTGTGAGCGAGCCCACTGATCGCTGAAATTCTTGAGGCGACCCCCCACCGTACCTGGCTCCGCCTGTGGAGCCCCACCGTCATGCGGCGGACTTGGAAGAAGAAGCGGGGGAGGATTTTTGCTCCTGGGAACCTGCTGTTTGTTGCAGCCTTTTTCCCCTACCTCTGCCTCTGGACAGAAAGGACCCGCCTTTTCCACGCCTGTTTTTCTGGGTCCGAAAGGACTGAACCTGATAAAACGGCGCCTTCTTAGGCTGTGAGGGGACATGGGGTAAAAATGCTGACTTCCCAGACGTTGCTGTGGAAACTAGGTCCGAGAGACCATCCCCAAATAATTCCTCACCCTTATATGGTAACACTTCCATGTGCTTTTTAGAATCTGCATCTCCTGTCCACTGGCGAGTCCATAAGCCTCTCCTAGCAGAAATGGACAATGCACGTACTTTAGATGCCAGTCGGCAGATTTCCCTCTGTGCATCTCTCATATATAAGACTGAGTCTTTTATATGGTCTATGGTTAACAGGATCGTGTCTCTGTCTAATGTGTCAATATTTTCTGACAGTTTATCTGACCACGCAGCGGCAGCACTGCACATCCAGGCTGACGCAATAGCTGGCCTAAGTATAATGCCTGAGTGTGTATATACAGACTTCAGGATCGCCTCCTGCTTTCTATCAGCAGGTTCCTTGAGGGCGGCCGTATCCGGAGACGGTAGTGCCACCTTTTTAGACAAACGTGTGAGCGCTTTGTCCACCCTGGGGGGTGTTTCCCAACGTGACCTATCCTCTGGCGGGAAAGGGAACACCATTAGTACCTTCTTAGGAATTACCAATTTTTTATCCGGGAAAGCCCACGCTTCTTCACACACTTCATTTAATTCATCTGATGGGGGAAAAACTACGGGTAGTTTTTTCTCTCCAAACATAATACCCTTTTTAGTGGTACCTGTAGTTATATCAGAAATGTGTAACACCTCTTTCATTGCCTCAATCATGCAGTGAATGGCCTTAGTTGGCATCAGGTTAGACTCATCGTCGTCGACACTGGTGTCAGTATCAGTGTCGACATCTGGGTCTGCTTGCGGTAGCGGGCGTTTTAGAGCCCCTGACGACCCATGCGACGCCTGGGCAGGCACGATCTGAGAAGTCGGCTGTCCCACATTTGGCATGTCGTCAATTTTCTTATGTAAGGAGTCTATACGTGCACTCATTACTTTCCATAAGCTCATCCACTCAGGTGTCTGCCCCGCAGGGGGTGACATCCCTTCTAAAGGCATCTGCTCCGCCTCCACATCATTATCCTCATCAAACATGTCGACACAGCCGTACCGACACACCGCACACACACAAGGAATGCTCCGAATGAGGACAGGACCCACAAAAGCCCTTTGGGGGGACAGAGTGAGAGTATGCCAGCACACACCAGAGCGCTATATAATGCAGGGACTAACTGAGTTATGTCCCCTATAGCTGCTTTTTCTATATATTATATACTGCGCCTAAATTTAGTGCCCCCCCTCTCTGTTTTTACCCTGTTCTGTAGTGTAGACTGCAGGGGAGAGCCAGGGAGCTTCCTTCCAGCGGATCTGTGAAGGAGAAATGGCGCCAGTGTGCTGTGAGAGATAGCTCCGCCCCTTTTCCGCGGACTATTCTCCCGCTTTTTTCCATATTCTGGCAGGGGTATTTTCCACATATATAGCCTCTGGGACTATATATTGTGGAATTTTTGCCAGCCAAGGTGTTATTATTGCTTCTCAGGGCGCCCCCCCCCCCAGCGCCCTGCACCCTCAGTGACCGGAGTATGAAGTGTGTATGAGGAGCAATGGCGCACAGCTGCAGTGCTGTGCGCTACCTTGGTGAAGACTGATGTCTTCTGCCGCCGTTTTTCCGGACCTCTTCTTGCTTCTGGCTCTGTAAGGGGGACGGCGGCGCGGCTCCGGGACCGAACACCAAGGACTGGGCCTGCGGTCGATCCCTCTGGAGCTAATGGTGTCCAGTAGCCTAAGAAGCCCAATCCGGCTGCAAGCAGGCGAGTTCGCTTCTTCTCCCCTTAGTCCCTCGCTGCAGTGAGCCTGTTGCCAGCAGGTCTCACTGAAAATAAAAAACCTAAATCTATACTTTCTTTCTAAGGGCTCTGGAGAGCCCCTAGTGTGCATCCAACCTCGGCCGGGCACAAAATCTAACTGAGGTCTGGAGGAGTGTCATAGTGGGAGGAGCCAGTGCACACCAGGTAGTCATAAATCTTTCTAGAGTGCCCAGCCTCCTTCGGAGCCCGCTATTCCCCATGGTCCTTACGGAGTTCCCAGCATCCACTAGGACGTCAGAGAAACTGGCAATTTTTCCTGTAGCTCTTCGTACTCTGCTTCCAAAAACAGTGGGAATGCGGGTTCCGGGCCTGCACACAGGCACCAGCATTTAAACAAACAGCTATTACTAGGCATTACCCATCAGCAGCACATACTTCATTTCATAACATAATATGAACTACAGCCTATAGGTCAGGCCTGGCCAACCTGTGGCTCTCCAGCTGTTGTAAAACTACAAGTCCCATCATGCTTTGCCACAGTTTTGCTATTAGGGAATGCTAAAACTGTGGCAGGGCATGCTGGAATGTGTAGTTTCACATCATCTGGGGAGCCACAGGTTGTCCAGGCCTGCTATAGGTGCTCTCTTTTACTCACAGTGGCGGCAGCCGGTTTGTTGGATGGACCAATAAAACAGATTTTTCCGTAGTACGGTGGTCAGTGGCGGCTCCAGAGGTGGGGCTGCAGCACAGTCTAAGATTAAAATAAGGGAGCCACACCAACTGTCAGGGGGTCGGTTTGGAGTGGCAGTTGGTGTGACTCCCCTATCTGAATTTTGGACTGTGCTGCAGCCGCCACTGACTGTGGTGCTAACAGATGAGGGTGGGAGACTGCACGCACCTTGGCCTGGGAGAGCAGCTGACTGCTCAGATTCACCATATCTTCGGAAGACACCGCTGGGATCACGCCATAGCTGGATGGGGTGTATGGAGGAGCAGGTTTAGGGGGCCCATCTTCATACAGAGTTTTTCTTACTTGTGCTATATCAAAGCAACAATCTCCTGGGAATTGGGAGCAAATTAGAAAAAATTTTTGGACAATCTTAAACCCTGAAACAAATAAATTACTAAAGAGATTTTCAAGCTAATTAGAAAACGCAACTTTAAATGAAAAAACTAAAAACAAGAAAAAAATAAAGTAAAATTAATATATATATATATATATATATATATATATATATATATATATATATATATATATATATATATATATATATATACATACACATAAAGATGGATAAGATGTTTCTAAGTGACCAATGGTGTCACATAAAATTAGGGAAACCAAAAATATATAAAATATTTTTACAATTTATTGAAAAACACACCAGTAAAAATAAGAATTTACTTACCGATAATTCTATTTCTCATAGTCCGTAGTGGATGCTGGGAACTCCGTAAGGACCATGGGGAATAGCGGCTCCGCAGGAGACTGGGCACAAAAGTAAAAGCTTTCTGACTAGCTGGTGTGCACTGGCTCCTCCCCCTATGACCCTCCCTTAAAAGCCTGTTAGGATACTGTGCCCGGACGAGCGTACATAATAAGGAAGGATCTTGAATCCCGGGTAAGACTCATACCAGCCACACCAATCACACCGTACAACTTGTGATCTGAACCCAGTTAACAGTATGATAAACGTAGGAGCCTCTGAAAAGATGGCTCACAACAATAAACAACCCGATTTTTGTAACAATAACTATATACAAGTATTGCAGACAATCCGCACTTGGGATGGGCGCCCAGCATCCACTACGGACTATGAGAAATAGAATTATCGGTAAGTAAATTCTTATTTTCTCTGACGTCCTAGTGGATGAGAGAACTCCAGGTCCTCCTCAGCCAGGGTATCAAATTTGTAGAATTTAGCAAACGTGTTTGCCCCTGACCAAGTAGCTGCTCGGCAAAGTTGTAAAGCCGAGACCCCTCGGGCAGCCGCCCAAGATGAGCCCACTTTCCTTGTGGAGTGGGCTTTTACAGATTTTGGCTGTGGCAGGCCTGCCACAGAATGTGCAAGCTGAATTGTACTACAAATCCAACGAGCAATCGTCTGCTTAGAAGCAGGAGCACCCAGCTTGTTGGGTGCATACAGGATAAACAGCGAGTCAGATTTTCTGACTCCAGCCGTCCTGGAAACATATATTTTCAGGGCCCTGACTACGTCCAGCAACTTGGAGTCCTCCAAGTCCCTAGTAGCCGCAGGCACCACAATAGGCTGGTTCATGTGAAACGCTGAAACCACCTTAGGGAGAAATTGAGGGAGAGTCCTCAGTTCTGCCCTGTCTGAATGAAAAATTAGGTAAGGGCTTTTATATGACAAAGCCGCCAATTCTGAGACACGCCTGGCTGAAGCCAGGGCTAACAGCATGACCACTTTCCATGTGATATATTTCAATTCCACAGTGGTGAGTGGTTCAAACCAATGTGATTTTAGGAGACTCAACACTACATTGAGATCCCAAGGTGCCACTGGAGGCACAAAAGGAGGCTGTATATGCAGTACCCCTTTGACAAACGTCTGAACTTCAGGCACTGAAGCCAGTTCTTTTTGGAAGAAGATCGACAGGGCCGAAATTTGAACCTTAATGGACCCTAATTTTAGGCCCATAGATAGTCCTGTTTGCAGGAAATGCAGGAAACGACCCAGTTGAAATTCCTCTGTAGGGGCCTTCTTGGCCTCACACCACGCAACATATTTTCGCCAAATGCGGTGATAATGTTTTGCGGTTACATCCTTCCTGGCCTTGACCAGGGTAGGGATGACTTCATCTGGAATGCCTTTTTCCTTCAGGATCCGGCGTTCAACCTCCATGCCGTCAAACGCAGCCGCGGTAAGTCTTGGAACAGACAAGGTCCCTGCTGGAGCAGGTCCTTCCTTAGAGGTAGAGGCCACGGGTCCTCTGTGAGCATCTCTTGAAGTTCCGGGTACCAAGTCCTTCTTGGCCAATCCGGAGCCACGAGTATAGTTCTTACTCCTCTCCGTCTTATAATTCTCAATACCTTGGGTATGAGAGGCAGAGGAGGGAACACATACACTGACTGGTACACCCACGGTGTTACCAGAGCGTCCACAGCTATTGCCTGAGGGTCCCTTGACCTGGCGCAATACCTGTCGAGTTTTTTGTTGAGGCGGGACGCCATCATGTCCACCTTTGGTTTTTCCCAACGGTTTACAATCATGTGGAAGACTTCTGGATTAAGTCCCCACTCTCCCGGGTGGAGGTCGTGTCTGCTGAGGAAGTCTGCTTCCCAGTTGTCCACTCCCGGAATGAACACTGCTGACAGTGCTATCACATGATTTTCCGCCCAGCGAAGAATCCTTGCAGCTTCTGCCATTGCCCTCCTGCTTCTTGTGCCGCCCTGTCTGTTTACGTGGGCGACTGCCGTGATGTTGTCAGATTGGATCAATACCGACTGACCCTGAAGCAGAGGCCTTGCTTGGCTTAGGGCATTGTAAATTGCCCTTAGTTCCAGGATATTTATGTGAAGAGACGTTTCCATGCTTGACCACAAGCCCTGGAAATTTTTTCCCTGTGTGACTGCTCCCCAGCCTCTCAGGCTGGCATCCGTGGTCACCAGAATCCAGTCCTAAATGCCGAATCTGCGACCCTCTAGAAGATGAGCACTCTGCAACCACCACAGGAGAGACACCCTTGTCCTTGGAGATAGGGTTATCCGCTGATGCATCTGAAGATGCGATCCGGACCAGTTGTCCAGCAGATCCCACTGAAAAGTCCTTGCATGGAATCTTCCGAATGGAATCGCTTCGTAAGAAGCCACCATCTTTCCCAGGACCCTTGTGCATTGATGCACTGACACTTGTCCTGGTTTCAGGAGGTTCCTGACTAGCTCGGATAACTCCCTGGCCTTTTCCTCCGGGAGAAACACCTTTTTCTGGACTGTGTCCAGAATCATCCCTAGGAACAGTAGACGTGTTGTTGGAATCAGCTGCGATTTTGGAATATTTAGAATCCACCCGTGCTGACGTAGCACCACCTGAGATAGTGCCACTCCGACCTCTAACTGTTCCCTGGATCTTGCCCTTATCAGGAGATCGTCCAAGTAAGGGATAATTAAGACGCCTTTTCTTCGAAGAAGAATCATCATTTCGGCCATTACCTTGGTAAAGACCCGTGGTGCCGTGGACAATCCAAACGGCAGCGTCTGAAACTGATAATGACAGTTCTGTACCACAAACCTGAGGTACCCTTGGTAAGAAGGGTAGATTGGGACGTGGAGATAAGCATCTTTGATGTCCAGAGACACCATATAGTCCCCTTCTTCCAGGTTCGCTATCACTGCTCTGAGTGATTCCATCTTGAATTTGAACCTTTTTATGTAAGTGTTCAATGATTTCAGATTTAAAATCGGTCTCACCGAGCCGTCCGGCTTCGGTACCACAAACAGCGTGGAATAATACCCCTTTCCCTGTTGTAGGAGGGGTACCTTGATTATCACCTGCTGGGAATACAGCTTGTGAATAGCTTCCAATACTGCCTCCCTGTCGGAGGGAGACGTTGGTAGAGCAGACTTCAGGAACCGGCGAGGGGGAGACGTCTCGAATTCCAATTTGTACCCCTGTGATACTACCTGCAGGATCCAGGGGTCCACTTGCGAGTGAGCCCACTGCGCGTTGAAATTTTTGAGACGGGCCCCCACCGTGCCTGAGTCCGCTTGTAAAGCCCCAGCGTCATGCTGAAGACTTGGCAGAAGCGGGGGAGGGCTTCTGATCCTGGGAAGAGGCTGCCTGCTGCAGTCTTTTTCCCCTTCCTCTGCCCCGGGGCAGAAATGAGTGGCCTTTTGCCCGCTTGCCCTTATGGGGACGAAAGGACTGAGTTTGAAAAGACGGTGTCTTTTTCTGCTGAGAGGTGACCTGGGGTAAAAAGGTGGATTTCCCAGCCGTCGCCGTGGCCACCAGGTCTGACAGACCGACCCCAAATAACTCCTCCCCTTTATACGGCAAAACTTCCATATGCCGTTTGGAATCCGCATCACCTGACCACTGTCGTGTCCATAAACTTCTTCTGGCAGAAATGGACAACGCACTTACTCTTGATGCCAGGGTGCAAATATCCCTCTGTGCATCTCGCATATATAGTAATGCATCCTTTAAATGCTCTATAGTCAATAATATACTGTCCCTATCCAGGGTATCAATATTTTCAGTCAGTGAATCCGACCAAGCCACTCCAGCGCTGCACATCCAGGCTGAGGCGATTGCTGGTCGTAGTATAACACCAGTATGTGTGTATATACCTTTTAGGATATTTTCCAGCTTTCTATCAGCTGGTTCCTTGAGGGCGGCCGTATCAGGAGACGGTAACGCCACTTGTTTTGATAAGCATGTGAGTGCCTTATCTACCCTAGGGGGTGTTTCCCAACGCGCCCTAACCTCTGGCGGGAAAGGGTATAATGCCAATAATTTATTAGAAATCAGCAGTTTTTTATCGGGGGAAACCCACGCTTTGTCACACACCTCATTTAATTCATCTGATTCAGGAAAAACTATGGGTAGTTTTTTCACACCCCACATAATACCCCTTTTTGTGGTACTTGTAGTATCAGAAATGTTCAAAGCCTCCTTCATTGCCGTGATCATGTAACGTGTGGCCCTACTGGACATTACGTTTGTCTCGTCACCGTCGACACTGGAGTCAGTATCCGTGTCTGGGTCTGTGTCGACCATCTGAGGTAACGGGCGCTTTAGAGCCCCTGACGGTGTTTGAGACGCCTGGACAGGCACTAACTGATTTGCCGGCTGTCTCATGTCGTCAACAGTTTTTTGCAAAGTGCTGACACTGTCACGTAATTCCTTCCATACGACCATCCAGTCAGGTGTCGACTCCCTAGGGGGTGACATCACTATTACAGGCAATTGCTCCGCCTCCACATCATTTTCCTCCTCATACATGTCGACACAATCGTACCGACACACAGCACACACACAGGGAATGCTCTGATAGAGGACAGGACCCCACGAGCCCTTTGGGGAGACAGAGGGAGAGTTTGCCAGCACACACCAGAGCGCTATATATATGCAGGGATAACCTTATATAAGTGTTTCTCCCTTCTATAGCTGCTGTATATGTATTTTCTGCCAATTAGTGCCCCCCCTCTCTTGTTTTACCCCGATTCTGTAGCAGGACTGCAGGGGAGAGTCAGGAAGCCGTCCTTCCAGCGGAGCTGTGAGGGAAAATGGCGCTTGTGTGCTGAGGAGATAGGCTCCGCCCCCTTCACGGCGGCCTTTTCTCCCGCTTTTTTTAGGAAAACTGGCAGGGGTTAAATGCATCCATATAGCCCAGGAGCTATATGTGATGCATTTCTTTAGCCATATAAGGTTTAAAACATGTTTTATTGCGTCTCAGGGCGCTCCCCCCCAGCGCCCTGCACCCTCAGTGACCGGAGTGTGAAGTGTGCTGAGAGCAATGGCGCACAGCTGCAGTGCTGTGCGCTACCTTATTGAAGACAGGAACGTCTTCTGCCGCCGATTTTTCCGGACCTCTTCGCTCTTCTGGCTCTGTAAGGGGGCCGGCGGCGCGGCTCCGGGACCCATCCAGGCTGAACCTGTGATCGTCCCTCTGGAGCTAATGTCCAGTAGCCAAGAAGCCCAATCCACTCTGCATTCAGGTGAGTTCGCTTCTTCTCCCCTTAGTCCCACGATGCAGTGAGCCTGTTGCCAGCAGGTCTCACTGAAAATAAAAAAACCTATTTAAAACTTTTACTCTAAGCAGCTCTGGAGAGCTACCTAGCGTGCACCCTTCTCGGCCGGGCACAAAAATCTAACTGAGGCTTGGAGGAGGGTCATAGGGGGAGGAGCCAGTGCACACCAGCTAGTCAGAAAGCTTTTACTTTTGTGCCCAGTCTCCTGCGGAGCCGCTATTCCCCATGGTCCTTACGGAGTTCCCAGCATCCACTAGGACGTCAGAGAAAAACAATTATATTACCAAAACCACAGATAAATGATCAATTAAAATCTTTGGAGCAGGCTAAAAATACGGAAAATGTATCCATAAAAGATAAAATGAGGGGACCATAGACTGCATAAAATAACGGTAAGACAAGATAAAAAAGAACCATAAAATTGCTTAACTTGAGAGGATGGGTTAAGTCTGGTAACACCAGACTTAACCCATCCTCTCAAGTTAAGCAATTTTATGGTTCTTTTTTATCTTGTCTTACCGTTATTTTATGCAGTCTATGGTCCCCTCATTTTACCTTTTATCTTTTATGGATACATTTTCCGTATTTTTAGCCTGCTCCAAAGATTTTAATTGATCATTTATCTGTGGTTTTGGTAATATAATTGTTTTTTACTGGTATGTTTTTTAATAAATTGTAAAAATATGTTATATATTTTTGGTTTCCCTAATTTTATGTGACACCATTGGTCGCTTAGAAACACCTTATCCATCTTCCTATCTACATTACCCATAAAGCACTTTACCAATGCTTATTTTTTAAGGTGTAGCAGACGCCCTATTATACTAAAGGGAGTGTCCTACAAGGGAGATTGTATAGATATAATTATCTATATATTTATTATACCTATTATTGTTTTGGTCTAACTACTAGTATTGATTGGCAATCGCATATTGGCGCGGTGTATTCTCTCTGTTCACACACACACACACACACACACACACATATATATATATACATACACACACACACACACACACACACACTATATACCTTTATCTAACAGGCATAGAACTTAAAAATAAGATTTTACTTACCGATAAATCTATTTCTCGTAGTCCGTAGTGGATGCTGGGGACTCCGTCAGGACCATGGGGATATAGCGGCTCCGCAGGAGACAGGGCACAATAATAAAAGCTTTAGGATCAGGTGGTGTGCACTGGCTCCTCCCCCTATGACCCTCCTCCAAGCCTCAGTTAGGATACTGTGCCCGGACGAGCGTGCATAATAAGGAAGGATATTGAATCCCGGGTAAGACTCATACCAGCCACACCAATCACACCGTACAACCTGTGATCTGAACCCAGTTAACAGTATGATAACAACGAAGGAGCCTCTGAAAAGATGGCTCACAACAAGAATAACCCGATTTTTGTAACAATAACTATGTACAAGTATTGCAGACAATCCGCACTTGGGATGGGCGCCCAGCATCCACTACGGACTACGAGAAATAGATTTATCGGTAAGTAAAATCTTATTTTCTCTGACGTCCTAGTGGATGCTGGGGACTCCGTCAGGACCATGGGGATTATACCAAAGCTCCCAAACGGGCGGGAGAGTGCGGATGACCCTGCAGCACCGAATGAGAGAACTCCATGTCCTCCTCAGCCAGGGTATCAAATTTGTAGAATTTAGCAAACGTGTTTTCCCCTGACCAAGTAACTGCTCGGCAAAGTTGTAAAGCCGAGACCCCTCGGGCAGTCGCCCAAGATGAGCCCCCTTCCTTTTGGAATGGGCTTTTACCGATTTTGGCTGTGGCAGGCCTGCCACAGAATGTGTAAACTGAATTGTATTACAAATCCAGCGAGCAATCGTCTGCTTAGAAGCAGGAGCACCCATCTTGTTGGGTGCATACAGGCTAAACAGCGAGTCAGATTTTCTGACTCCAGCCTTCCTGGAAACATATTTTTCAGGGCCCTGACAACGTCAAGTAACTTGGAGTCCTCCAAGTCCCTAGTACCCGCAGGTACCACAATAGGTTGGTTCATGTGAAAAACAGAAAACACCTTAAGGAGAAATTGAGGACGAGTCCTCAATTCTGCCCTGTCAGAATGAAAAATTAAGTAAGGGCTTTATATATGATAAAGCCGCCAATTCTGACACACGAATGGCTGAAGCCAGGGCTAATAGCATCGTCACCTTCCATGTGAGATATTTTAAGTCCACAGTGGTGAGTGGTTCAAACCAATGTGACTTTAGGAAACTCAAAACAACATTGAGATCCCAAGGTGCCACTGGGGCACAAAAGGAGGCTGTATATGCAGTACCCCTTTTACAACATCTGAACGTCAGGCACTAAAGCCAGTTCTTTCTGGAAGAAATTCGACAGGGCCGAAATTTGAACCTTAATGGACCCTAATTTTAGGCCCATAGACAGTCCTGTTTTCAGGAAATGTAGGAAACGACCCAGTTGGAATTCCTCTGTAGGGGCCTTCTTGGCCCCACACCACGCAACATATCTTCGCCAAATGCGGTGAAAATGTTTTGCAGTTACATCCTTCCTGTCTTCGACCAGGGTAGGGATGACTTCATCTGGAATGCCCTTTCAGGATCCGGCGTTCAACCGCCATGCCGTCAAACGCGGCCGCGGTAAGTCTTGGAACAGACACGGCCCCTGCTGGAGCAGGTCCTTTCTTAAAGGTAGAGGCCACGGGTCTTCCGTGAACATCTCTTGAAGTTTCGGGTACCAAGTCCTTCTTGGCCAATCCGGAACCACGAGTATCATTCTTACTCATCTCCCTCTTATGATTCTCAGTACTTGTATGAGAGGCATAGGAGGGAACACATACTCTGACTGGTACATCCACAGTGTTACCAGAGCGTCCACCGCTATTGCCTGAGGGTCCCTTGACCTGGCGCAATATCTAGTTTTTTGTTCAGGCGGGACGCCATCATGTCCACCTTTGGTTTTTCACAACGGTTTACAATCATGTGGAAGACTTCCCGATGAAGTCCCCACTCTCCCGGGTGGAGGTCATGCCTGCTGAGGAAGTCTGCTTCCCAGTTTTCCACTCCCGGAATGAACACTGCTGAGAGTGTTATCACATGATTTTTCGCCCAGCGAAGAATCCTTGCAGTTTCTGCCATTTCCCTCCTGCTTCTTGTGCCGCCCTGTCTGTTTACGTGGGCGACTGCCGTGATGTTGTCCCACTGGATCAATACCGGCTGACCTTGAAGCAGAGGTCTTGCTAAGCTTAGAGCATTGTAAATTGCCCTTAGCTCCAGTATATTTATGTGGAGAGAAGTCTCCAGACTCGATCACACTCTCTGGAAATTTTTTCCTTGTGTGACTGCTCCCCAGCCACTCAGGCTGGCATCCGTGGTCACCAGGACCCAGTCCTGAATGCCGAATCTGCGGCCCTTTCATAGATGAGCACTCTGCAGCCACCGCAGAAGAAACACCCTTGTCCTTGGAGACAGGGTTATCCGCTGATGCATCTGAAGATGCGATCCGGACCATTTTTCCAGCAGATCCCACGTAAAGGTTCTTGCGTGAAATCTACCGAATGGGATCGCTTTGTAAGAAACCACCATTTTTCACAGGATCCTTGTGCAATGATGCACTGATACTTTTCCTGGTTTTAGGAGGTTCCTGACTAGCTCGGATAACTCCCTGGCTTTCTTCTCCGGGAGAAAACATCCTTTTCTGGACTGTGTCCAGAATCATCCCTAGGAACAGTAGATGTGTCGTCGGAAAAAATAAGAATTTACTTACCGATAATTCTATTTCTCGGAGTCCGTAGTGGATGCTGGGGTTCCTGAAAGGACCATGGGGAATAGCGGCTCCGCAGGAGACAGGGCACAAAAAAGTAAAGCTTTACTAGGTCAGGTGGTGTGCACTGGCTCCTCCCCCTATGACCCTCCTCCAGACTCCAGTTAGGTACTGTGCCCGGACGAGCATACACAATAAGGGAGGCATTTTGAATCCCGGGTAAGACTCATACCAGCCACACCAATCACACCGTACAACTTGTGATCTAAACCCAGTTAACAGTATGACAACAGAAAGGGCCTCTTAAAGATGGCTCCTTAACAATAACCCGAATTAGTTAACAATAACTATGTACAAGTATTGCAGATAATCCGCACTTGGGATGGGCGCCCAGCATCCACTACGGACTCCGAGAAATAGAATTATCGGTAAGTAAATTCTTATTTTCTCTATCGTCCTAAGTGGATGCTGGGGTTCCTGAAAGGACCATGGGGATTATACCAAAGCTCCCAAACGGGCGGGAGAGTGCGGATGACTCTGCAGCACCGAATGAGAGAACTCCAGGTCCTCCTTTGCCAGGGTATCAAATTTGTAAAATTTTACAAACGTGTTCTCCCCCGACCACGTAGCTGCTCGGCAGAGTTGTAATGCCGAGACCCCTCGGGCAGCCGCCCAAGATGAGCCCACCTTCCTTGTGGAGTGGGCTTTTACAGTTTTAGGCTGTGGCAGGCCTGCCACAGAATGTGCAAGTTGAATTGTGTTACAAATCCAACGAGCAATCGACTGCTTAGAAGCAGGTGCGCCCAACTTGTTGGGTGCATACAATATAAACAGCGAGTCAGATTTTCTGACTCCAGCCGTCCTTGCAATGTATATTTTTAAGGCTCTGACAACGTCCAACAACTTGGAGTCCTCCAAGTCGCTAGTGGCCGCAGGCACCACAATAGGTTGGTTCAGATGAAATGCTGATACCACTTTAGGGAGAAAATGCGGACGAGTCCGCAGTTCTGCCCTATCCGAATGGAAGATTAGATAAGGACTTTTATAAGATAAAGCCGCCAATTCAGATACTCTCCTGGCAGAGGCCAGGGCTAGTAACATAGTCACTTTCAATGTGAGATATTTCAAATCCACCTTTTTCAATGGTTCAAACCAATGGGATTTGAGGAAATCTAAAACTACATTTAGATCCCACGGTGCCACCGGAGGCACCACAGGAGGCTGTATATGCAGTACTCCCTTGACAAAAGTCTGGACCTCAGGGACAGAGGCCAATTCTTTTTGGAAGAATATTGACAGGGCCGAAATTTGAACCTTAATGGATCCCAATTTGAGACCCATAGATAATCCTGATTGCAGGAAATGTAGGAAACGACCCAGTTGGAATTCCTCCGTCGGAACCCTCCGATCCTCGCACCACGCTACATATTTTCGCCAAATGCGGTGATAATGTTTCACGGTGACTTCCTTCCGTGCCTTAATCAAGGTAGGAATGACTTCTTCTGGAATGCCTTTCCCTTTTAGGATCTGGCGTTCAACCGCCATGCCGTCAAACGCAGCCGCGGTAAGTCTTGAAAAAGACAGGGACCCTGCTGTAGCAGGTCCCTTCTCAGAGGTAGAGGCCACGGTTCGTCCGTGAGCATCTCTTGAAGTTCCGGATACCAAGTCCTTCTCGGCCAATCCGGAACCACTAGTATTGTTCTTACTCTTCTTTGCCGTATGATCTTCAATACCTTTGGTATGAGCGGCAGAGGAGGAAACACATACACTGACTGGTACACCCAAGGAGTTACCAGTGCGTCCACAGCTATTGCCTGTGGATCTCTTGACCTGGCGCAATATTTGTCCAGTTTCTTGTTGAGGCGAGACGCCATCATGTCTACAATTGGTCTTTCCCAACGGTCTATTAACATGTTGAAGACTTCTGGATGTAGACCCCACTCTCCCGGATGAAGATCGTGTCTGCTGAGGAAGTCTGCTTCCCAGTTGTCCACGCCCGGGATGAACACTGCTGACAGTGCTATCACGTGATTCTCCGCCCAGCGAAGAATCTTGGCAGCTTCTGCCATTGCACTCCTGCTTCTTGTGCCGCCCTGCCTGTTTACATGGGCGACCGCCGTGATGTTGTCCGACTGAATCAACACCGGCTTTCCTTGCAGGAGAAGTTCCGCCTGGCTTAGAGCATTGTAGATTGCTCTTAGTTCCAGAATGTTTATGTGAAGAGACTTTTCCAGACTCGTCCATACTCCCTGGAAGTTTCTTCCTTGTGTGACTGCTCCCCAGCCTCTCAGGCTGGCGTCCGTGGTCACCAGGATCCAATCCTGAATGCCGAATCTGCGGCCTTCTAATAGGTGAGCCTTCTGCAACCACCACAGAAGTGACACCCTTGTCTTTGGTGACAGGGTTATTCGCAGGTGCATCTGCAGATGCGACCCTGACCATTTGTCCAACAGATCCCTTTGGAATATTCTTGCATGGAATCTGCCGAATGGAATTGCTTCGTAAGAAGCCACCATTTTTCCCAGGACTCTTGTGCATTGATGTACTGACACTTTTCCTGGTTTTAGGAGGTTCCTGACCAGATCGGATAACTCCTTGGCTTTTTCCTCTGGAAGGAAAACCTTTTTCTGAACCGTGTCCAGAATCATTCCTAGGAACAGCAGACGAGTTGTCGGGATTAAATGGGATTTTGGAATATTCAGAATCCACCCGTGTTGTCTTAGCACCTCTTGAGATAGTGCTAAAGCTGTCTCCAGCTGTTCTCTGGACCTTGCCCTTATTAGGAGATCGTCCAAGTATGGGATAACTAATACGCCTTTTCTTCGAAGAAGAATCATCATCTCGGCCATTACCTTGGTAAAGACCCGAGGCGCCGTGGACAATCCGAACGGCAGCGTCTGAAACTGATAGTGACAGTTTTGAACAATGAACCTGAGGTACCCCTGGTGTGCGGGGTAAATCGGAACGTGTAGATACGCATCCTTGATGTCCAAGGATACCATAAAGTCCCCTTCTTCCAGGTTCGCTATCACTGCTCTGAGTGACTCCATCTTGAACTTGAACTTTTTTATGTAGAGGTTCAAGGACTTCAGATTTAGAATAGGCCTTACCGAGCCATCCGGCTTCGGTACCACAAATAGAGTGGAATAATACCCCTTTCCTTGTTGTAATAGGGGTACTTTGACTATCACCTGCTGAGCGTACAGCTTGTGAATGGCTTCCAACACCCTCTCCCTTTCGGAAGAGACGGTTGGTAAGGCAGACTTCAGGAAACGATGAGGAGGATCCGTCTCTAATTCCAACCTGTACCCCTGAGATATTATCTGCAGGATCCAGGGGTCTACCTGCGAGTGAGCCCACTGCGCGCTGTAATTTTTGAGACGGCCCCCCACTGTCCCCGAGTCCGCTTGAGAGGCCCCAGCGTCATGCTGAGGTTTTTGCAGGAGCCGGGGAGGGCTTCTGTTCCTGGGAAGGAGCTGCCTGTTGGTGTCTCTTCCCTCTTCCTCTGCCTCGTGGCAGGTACGACAAGCCCTTTGCTCTCTTATTTTTGTAGGAGCGAAAAGGCTGCGGTTGAAAGGTCGGTGCCTTTCTCTGTTGGGGAGTGACTTGAGGTAAAAAAGTGGATTTCCCGGCAGTAGCCGTGGCCACCAAGTCTGATAGACCAACTCCAAATAACTCCTCCCCTTTATACGGCAAAACCTCCATGTGACGTTTTGAATCCGCATCGCCTGTCCACTGTCGTGTCCATAAGGCTCTTCTGGCTGAAATGGACATAGCACTCACCCGAGATGCCAGTGTGCAAATATCCCTCTGTGCATCACGCATATAGATAAATGCATCCTTTATTTGTTCTAACGACAGTAAAACATTGTCCCTATCTAGGGTATCAATATTTTCAATCAGGGATTCTGACCAAACTACTCCAGCACTGCACATCCAGGCAGTTGCTATAGCTGGTCGTAGTATAACACCTGCATGTGTGTATATATTCTTTTGAATAACTTCCATCTTTCTATCTGATGGATCCTTAAGTGCGGCCGTCTCAGGAGAGGGTAACGCCACTTGTTTGGATAAGCGTGTGAGCGCCTTGTCCACCTTAGGGGGTGTTTCCCAGCGCGCCCTAACCTCTGGCGGGAAAGGGTATAATGCCAATAACTTTTTTGAAATTATCAACTTTTTATCAGGAGCAACCCACGCTTCATCACACACGTCATTTAATTCTTCTGATTCAGGAAAAACTGTTTGTAGTTTTTTCACACCATACATAATACCCTGTTTTACGGTATCTGTAGTATCAGCTAAATGTAACGTCTCCTTCATTGCCAAAATCATATAACGTGTGGCCCTACTGGAAAATACGTTTGAATTTCTACCGTCGTCACTGGAATCAGTGCCCGTGTCTGGGTCTGTGTCGACCGACTGAGGCAAAGGGCGTTTTACAGCCCCTGACGGTGTTTGAGGCGCCTGGACAGGCATTAATTGATTGTCCGGCCGCCTCATGTCCTCAACTGACTGTTTAAGGGAAGATAAACCATCACGTAATTCCACAAATAAAGGCATCCATTCTGGTGTCGACCCCCTGGGGGGTGACATCTGCATATTTGGCAATTGCTCCGCCTCCACACCAATATCGTCCTCATACATGTCGACACCACGTACCGACACACACCGCAAACTCACAGGGAATGCTCTAATGAAGACAGGACCCACTAGCCCTTTTGGGGAGACAGAGGGAGAGTCTGCCAGCACACACCACAAAGCGCTATATATACAAGGGATATCCTTATATTAAGTGCTCCCTTATAGCTGCTTTAATATATATATATATATAGCCATTAATGTGCCCCCCCTCTCTGTTTTACCCTGTTTCTGTAGTGCAGTGCAGGGGAGAGACCTGGGAGCCGTTCTGACCAGCGGAGCTGTGACAGAAAATGGCGCCGTGTGCTGAGGAGATAGGCCCCGCCCCTTTTTCGGCGGGTTCTTCTCCCGCTATTTTTCCAGTCAGGCAGGGGTTAAATATCTCCATATAGCCCCTATGGGCTATATGTGAGGTATTTCTAGCCTTGTATAAGGTTTATATTTGCCTCTCAGAGCGCCCCCCCCCAGCGCTCTGCACCCTCAGTGACTGCCCAGTGAAGTGTGCTGAGAGGAAAATGGCGCACAGCTGCAGTGCTGTGCGCTACCTTATGAAGACTGAGGAGTCTTCAGCCGCCGGTTTCCGGACCTCTTCACGCTTCAGCATCTGCAAGGGGGTCGGCGGCGCGGCTCCGGGACCGGACTCCACGGCTGGGCCTGTGTTCGATCCCTCTGGAGCTAATGGTGTCCAGTAGCCAAGCAGCAAATCCACTCTGCATGCAGGTGAGTTTACTACTTTCCCCCTAAGTCCCACGTTGCAGTGATCCTGTTGCCAGCAGGACTCACTGTAAAGAAAAAAACCTAAACTAAACTTTCTCTAAGCAGCTCTTTAGGAGAGCCACCTAGATTGCACCCTTCTCGTTCGGGCACAAAATCTAACTGGAGTCTGGAGGAGGGTCATAGGGGGAGGAGCCAGTGCACACCACCTGACCTAGTAAAGCTTTACTTTTTTGTGCCCTGTCTCCTGCGGAGCCGCTATTCCCCATGGTCCTTTCAGGAACCCCAGCATCCACTTAGGACGATAGAGAAAACTGCGATTTTGGAATATTTAGAATCCACTCGTGCTGTCGTAGAACTACTTAAGATAGTGCTACTCCGACCTCCAACTGTTCTCTGGACCTTGCCCTTATCAGGAAAGCGTCCATATTTCTTTTAAGAAGAATCATCATTTCGGCCATTACCTTGGTAAAGACCCGGGGTGCCGTGGACAATCCAAACGGCAGCGTCTGAACTGATAGTGACAGTTCTGTACCACGAACCTGAGGTACCCTTGGTGAGAAGGGCAAATTTGGACATGTAGGTAAGCGTCCCTGATATCCAGTGACACCATATCGTCCCCTTCTTCCTGGTTCGCTATCACTGCTCTGAGTGACTCCATCTTGATTTGAACGCTTGTATGCAAGTGTTCAAATATTTCAGATCTCACCTAGCCGTCTGGCTTCAGTACCACAATATAGTGTGGAATAATACCCCTTCCCTTGTTGTAGAAGGGGTACTTTGATTATCACCTGCTGGGAATACAGCCTGTGAATTGTTCCCAATACTGCCTCCCTGTCGGAGGGAGACGTTGGTAAAGCAGACTTCAGGAACTTGTGAGGGGGAGACGTCTCGAATTTCCAATGTACACCTGGGATACTACGTGTAGGATCCAGGAGTCCACTTGTGAGTGAGCCCACTGCGTGCTGAAACTCTTGAGATGACCCCCTACCGCACCTGAGTCCGCTTGTACGGCCCCAGCGTCATGCTGCGGACTTGGCAGAAGCTGTGGAGGGCTTCTGTTCCTGGGAATGGGCTGCCTGCTGCAGTCTTCTTCCCTTTCCTCTACCCCTGGGCAGATATGACTGGCCCTTTTGCCCGCCTGCCCTTATGGGGACGAAAGGACTGAGACTGAAAAGACTGTGTCCTTTTCTGCTGAGATGTGACTTGGGGTAACAAAAGGTGGATTTTTCAGCTGTTGCCATGGCCACCAGGTCCGATGGACCGCCCCTTTATACGGCACTACTTCCATGTGCCGTCTGGAATCTGCATCACCTGACCACTGTCGTCTGGCAGATATGGACATCACATTTACTCTTGATGCCAGAATGCAAATATCCCTCTGCGCATCTCGCATATATAGAAATGCATCCTTAAAATGCTCTATAGTCAATAAAATCTTGTCCCTGTCAAGGGTATCAATATTTTCAGTCAGGAAATCCGACCAAGCCCCCTCAGCGCTGCACATCCAGGCTGAGGCGATTGCTGGTCGTAGTATAACACCAGTATATGTGTATATACTTTTAGGATATTTTTCAGCTTCCTATCAGCTGGCTCCTTGAGGGCTGCCGTATCTGGAGACGGTAACGCCACTTGTTTTTATAAGCGTGTGAGCGCCTTATTCACCCTAAGGTGTGTTTCCCAACTCGCCCTAACTTCTGGCGGGAAAGGGTATACCGCCAATAATTTTCTATCGGAGGAAACCCACGTATCATCACACACTTCATTTAATTTATCTGATTCAGGAAAAACTACAAGTAGTTTATTCACACCCTACATAATACCCTTATTTGTGGTACTTGTAGTATCAGAAATATGTAACACCTCCTTCATTGCCCTTAACATGAAACGTGTGGCCCTAAAGGAAAATACGTTTGTTTCTTCACCGACGACACTGGAGTCAGTGTCCGTGTCTGTGTCGACCGACTGAGGTAAATGGGCGTTTTTACAAGCCCCTGACGGTGTCTGAGACGCCTGGACAGGTACTAATTTGTTTGCCGGCCGTCTCATGTCGTCAACCGACCTTGCAGCGTGTTGACATTATCACATAATTCCTAAATAAGCCATCCATTCCAGTGTCGACTCCCTAGAGAGTGACATCACCAATACAGGCAATTTTGCTCCGCCTCCTCACCAACATCGTCCTCCTACATGTCGACACACACATACCGACACACAGCACACACACAGGGAATGCTCTGACAGAGGACAGGACCCCACTAGCCCTTTGGGGAGACAGAGGGAGAGTTTGCCAGCACACACCAAAAACGCTATAATTATACAGGGACAACCCCTTATACAAGTGTTTTCCCTTATAGCATTTTTATATATGTAATCATATCGCCAAATAAGTGCCCCCCCTCTCTGTTTTAACCCTGTTTCTGTAGTGCAGTGCAGGGGAGAGCCTGGGAGCCTTCCTCACAGCAGAGCTGAGCAGGAAAATGGCGCCGTGTGCTGAGGAGAATAGGCCCCGCCCCCTTTTCGGCGGGCTCTTCTCCCGGAGTTTGTGAGATCTGGCAGGGGTTAAATACATCCATATAGCCTCAAGGGCTATATGTGATGTATTTTAGCCATAAAAAGGTATTATACATTGCTGCCCAGGGCGCCCCCCCCAGCGCCCTGCACCCTCAGTGACAGTTGGTGACTGTTGGTGAAGTGTGCTGACAACAATGGCGCACAGCTGCAGTGCTGTGCGCTACCTTATGAAGACTGAAAGTCTTCTGCCGCCTGTTTCTGGACCTCTGGACGTCTTCAAATTCGGCATCTGCAAGGGGGGTCGGCGGCACGGCTCCGGGACGAACCCCAGGGTGAGACCTGTGTTCCGACTCCCTCTGGAGCTAATGGTGTCCAGTAGCCTAAGAAGCAAATCCATCCTGCACGCAGGTGAGTTTTCTTCTCTCCCCTAAGTCCCTCGTAGCAGTGAGCCTGTTGCCAGCAGGACTCACTGAAAATAAAAAACCTAACTTACACTTTTATTCTAAGCAGCTCAGGAGAGCCACCTAGATTGCACCCTTCTCGTCGGGCACAAAAATCTAACTGAGGCTTGGAGGAGGGTCATAGGGGGAGGAGCCAGTGCACACCACCTGATCCTAAAGCTTTTATTATTGTGCCCTGTCTCCTGCGGAGCCGCTATATCCCCATGGTCCTGACGGAGTCCCCAGCATCCACTAGGACGTCAGAGAAAATCATTTGTCTTAACTAAAAACCTCAGCATTACAAACTGTGGGATGAACCGTCCATCTACTACACAATGAGCCGATGTGAGTAAATAGAAAACATTCATTGAGGAGATTAATCTTTAAAGTGAATTATCTGAAATAATTGAGCATTAGGAAATAAACTGCAACTACACACTACCAGGGTAGCAGGCACTCTGCGGCACTCCAGATGCTGTGGAACTACATATACCAGTATGCCCTAACAGTTTTTCTGCTAAGGCATGCTACAGCTGTGACAGGCCATGCTGGGATGTGTAGTTCCCCAGCAACTGGAGTGTCACAGGTTGCCTACCTCTGCCCTAAACTACCTATATGCTAGTGTTCCAGATATTATTTCAGAAAATAAGAATTTACTTACCGATAATTCTATTTCTCATAGTCCGTAGTGGATGCTGGGGACTCCGAAAGGACCATGGGGAATAGCGGCTCCGCAGGAGACTGGGCACAAAGTAAAAGCTTTAGGACTAGCTGGTGTGCACTGGCTCCTCCCCCTATGACCCTCCTCCAAGCCTCAGTTAGGATACTGTGCCCGGACGAGCGTACACAATAAGGAAGGATTTTGAATCCCGGGTAAGACTCATACCAGCCACACCAATCACACCGTACAACTTGTGATCTGAACCCAGTTAACAGCATGATAACAGAAGGAGCCTCTGAAAAGATGGCTCACAACAACAATAACCCGATTTTTGTAACAATAACTATGTACAAGTAATGCAGACAATCCGCACTTGGGATGGGCGCCCAGCATCCACTACGGACTATGAGAAATAGAATTATCGGTAAGTAAATTCTTATTTTCTCTAACGTCCTAGTGGATGCTGGGGACTCCGAAAGGACCATGGGGATTATACCAAAGCTCCCAAACGGGCGGGAGAGTGCGGATGACTCTGCAGCACCGAATGAGAGAACTCCAGGTCCTCCTCAGCCAGGGTATCAAATTTGTAGAATTTAGCAAACGTGTTTGCCCCTGACCAAGTAGCAGCTCGGCAAAGTTGTAAAGCCGAGACCCCTCGGGCTGCCGCCCAAGATGAGCCCACTTTCCGTGTGGAATGGGCTTTTATAGATTTTGGCTGTGGCAGGCCTGCCACAGAATGTGCAAGCTGAATTGTACTACAAATCCAACAAGCAATCGTCTGCTTAGAAGCAGGAGCACCCAGCTTGTTGGGTGCATACAGGATAAACAGCGAGTCAGATTTTCTGACTCCAGCCGTCCTGGAAACATATATTTTCAGGGCCCTGACTACGTCCAGCAACTTGGAATCCTCCAAGTCCCTAGTAGCCGCAGGCACCACAATAGGTTGGTTTAAGTGAAATGCTGAAAACACCTTAGGGAGAAATTGAGGACGAGTCCTCAATTCTGCCCTGTCCGTATGAAAAATTAGGTAAGGGCTTTTATAGGATAAAGCCGCCAATTCTGATACACGCCTGGCTGAAGCCAGGGCTAACAGCATTACCACTTTCCATGTGAGATATTTCAAGTCCACAGTGGTGAGTGGTTCAAACCAATGTGATTTTAGGAATCCCAACACTACATTGAGATCCCAAGGTGCCACTGGAGGCACAAAAGGAGGCTGTATATGCAGTACTCCCTTGACAAACGTCTGAACTTCAGGAACAGAAGCTAGTTCTTTTTGGAAGAATATCGACAGGGCCGAAATTTGAACCTTAATGGACCCTAATTTGAGGCCCATAGACAGTCATGTTTGCAGGAAATGCAGGAATCGACCCAGTTGAAATTCCTCCGTAAGGGCCTTCCTGGCCTCGCACCACGCAACATATTTACGCCAAATACGGTGATAATGTTGTACGGTTACATCCTTCCTGGCTTTGATCAGGGTAGGGATGACTTCATCCGGAATGCCTTTTTCCTTCAGGATCCGGCGTTCAACCGCCATGCCGTCAAACGCAGCCGCGGTAAGTCTTGGAACAGACATGGTCCCTGCTGGAGCAGGTCCTGTCTTAGAGGTAGAGGCCACGGGTCTTCCGTGAGCATCTCTTGAATTTCCGGGTACCAAGTCCTTCTTGGCCAATCCGGAGCCACGAGTATAGTCTTTACTCCTCTCCTTCTTATGATTCTCAGTACTTTTGGTATGAGAGGAAGAGGAGGGAACACATACACTGACCGGTACACCCACGGTGTTACCAGAGCGTCCACAGCTATTGCCTGAGGGTCCCTTGACCTGGAGCAATATCTGTCCAGTTTTTTGTTGAGGCGAGACGCCATCATGTCCACCTTTGGTTTTTCCCAACGGTTTACAATCATGTGGAAGACTTCTGGGTGAAGTCCCCACTCCCCGGGTGAAGATCGTGTCTGCTGAGGAAGTCTGCTTCCCAGTTGTCCACTCCCGGAATGAACACTGCTGACAGTGCTATCACATGATTTTCCGCCCAGCGAAGAATCCTTGTCACTTCCGTCATTGCCCTCCTGCTTCTTGTGCCGCCCTGTCTGTTTACGTGGGCGACTGCCGTGATGTTGTCTGACTGGATCAATACTGGCTGACCCTGAAGCAGAGGCCTTGCCTGACTTAGGGCATTGTAAATGGCCCTTAGTTCCAGGATATTTATGTGAAGTGACGTTTCCATGCTTGACCACAAGCCCTGGAAATTTTTTCCCTGTGTGACTGCTCCCCAGCCTCTCAGGCTGGCATCCGTGGTCACCAGGACCCAATCCTGAATGCCGAATCTGCGGCCCTCTAGGAGATGAGCACTCTGTAACCACCACAGGAGAGACACCCTTGTTCTTGGAGACAGGGTTATCCGCTGATGCATTTGAAGATGCGATCCGGACCATTTGTCTAGCAGATCCAACTGAAAAGTTCTTGCGTGGAATCTGCCGAATGGAATCGCTTCGTAAGAAGCCACCATCTTTCCCAGGACCCTTGTGCACTGATGCACTGACACCTGGCCTGGTCTTAGGAGTTTCCTGACTAGGTCGGATAACTCCCTGGCTTTCTCTTCCGGGAGAAACACCTTTTTCTGTACTGTGTCCAGAATCATCCCTAGGAACAGCAGACGTGTCGTCGGAATCAGCTGCGATTTTGGAATATTTAGAATCCATCCGTGCTGTCGTAGTACTATTTGAGATAGTGCTACTCCGACCTCTAACTGTTCTCTGGACCGTGCCCTTATCAGGAGATCGTCCAAGTAAGGGATAATTAAGACGCCTTTTCTTCGAAGAAGAATCATCATTTCGGCCATTACCTTGGTAAAGACCCGGGGTGCCGTGGACAATCCAAACGGCAGCGTCTGAAACTGATAGTGACAGTTCTGTACCACAAACCTGAGGTACCCTTGGTGAGAAGGGCAAATTGGGACATGGAGGTAAGTCCAGGTTCGCTATCACTGCTCTGAGTGACTCCATCTTGAACTTGAACCTTTTTATGTAAGTGTTCAAGGCTTTCAGATTTAAAATGGGTCTCACCGAGCCGTCCTGCTTCGGTACCACAAACAGCGTGGAGTAATACCCCTTTCCCTGTTGTAGGAGGGGTACCTTGATTATCACTTGCTGGGAATACAGCTTGTGAATGGCTTCCAATACCGCCTCCCTGTCGGGGGTAGACGTTGGTAAAGCAGACTTCAGGAACCGGCGAGGGGGAGACGTCTCGAATTCCAATTTGTACCCCTGAGATACTACCTGCAGGATCCAGGGGTCCACTTGCGAGTGAGCCCACTGCGCGCTGAAATTCTTGAGACGGGCCCCCACCGTGCCTGAGTCCGCTTGTAAGGCCCCAGCGTCATGCTGAGGACTTGGCAGAAGCGGGGGAGGGCTTCTGGTCGTGGGAAGAAGCTGTCTGTTGCAGTCTTTTTCCCCTTCCTCTGCCACGGGGCAGATATGAGTGGCCTTTTGCCCGCTTGCCCTTATGGGGACGAAAGGACTGAGCCTGAAAAGGCGGTATCTTTTTCTGCTGCGAGGTGACTTGGGGTAAAAAGGTGGATTTCCCAGCCGTTGCCGTGGCCACCAGGTCCGATAGACCGCCCCCAAATAACTCCTCCCCTTTATACGGCAATACTTCCATATGCCGTTTGGAATCCGCATCCCCTGACCACTGTCGCGTCCATAATCCTCTTCTGGCAGAAATGGACATCGCACTTACTCTTGATGCCAGAGTGCAAATGTCTCTCTGTGCATCTCGCATATATAGGAATGCATCCTTTAAATGCTCTATAGTCAATAATATATTGTCCCTGTCCAGGGTATCAATATTTTCAGTCAGGGAATCCGACCAAGCCACCCCAGCACTGCACATCCAGGCTGAGGCGATTGCTGGTCGCAGTATAACACCAGTATGTGTGTATATACTTTTAAGGATATTTTCCAGCCTCCTATCTGCTGGCTCCTTAAGGGCGGCCGTTTCTGGAGACGGTAACGCCACTTGTTTTGATAAGCGTGTGAGCGCCTTATCCACCCTAGGGGGTGTTTCCCAACGAGCCCTAACCTCTGGTGGGAAGGGATATAGTGCCAATAATTTTTTAGAAATTAGCAGTTTTTTGTCGGGGGTAACCCACGCTTCATCACACACTTCATTCAATTCATCTGATTCAGGAAAAACTACGGGTAGTTTTTTCACACCCCACATAATACCCCTTTTTGTGGTACTTGCAGTATCAGAGATGTGCAAAACCTCCTTCATTGCCGTGATCATGTAACGTGTGGCCCTACTGGAAAATACGTTTGTTTCTTCACCGTCGACACTGGAGTCAGTGTCTGGGTCCGTGTCGACCCACTGAGGTAACGGGCGTTTAATAGCCCCTGACGGTGTTTGAGACGCCTGGACAGGCACTAACTGAGCTGCCGGCTGTCTCATGTCGTCAACAGTTTTCTGTAACGTGCCGACACTGTCACGTAATTCCTTAATTACGGCCAATCATTCAGGTGTCGACTCCCTAGGGGGTGACATCACCATTATAGGCAATTGCTCCGCCTCCACATCATTTTCCTCCTCATACATGTCGACACACACGTACCGACACCCAGCACACACACAGGGAATGCTCTGATAGAGGACAGGACCCACTTAGCCCCTTGGGGAGACAGAGGGAGAGTTTGCCAGCACACACCAGAGCGCTATATATGTATAGGGACAACCTTACAATAAGTGTCTATCCCTTATAGCTGCTTATATCTGTTATTTTGCCAAATAAGTGCCCCCCTCTCTTTTTTACCCTGTTTCTGTAGTTGCAGGATGCAGGGGAGATTCTGGGAGCCTTCCTACCAGCGGAGCTGTGTGGGAAAAATGGCGCTGTGTGCCGAGGAGATAGGCCCCGCCCCCTTCACGGCGGGCTCTTCTCCCGCTTTTTTCTGGAAAACTGGCAGGGGTTAAATACATCCATATAGCCCAGGAGCTATATGTGATGTATTTTTTGCCAAATAAGGTAAATTCATTGCTTCCCAGGGCGCCCCCCCCCAGCGTCCTGCACCCTCAGTGACCGAAGTGTGAAGTGTGCTGAGAGCAATGGCGCACAGCTGCAGTGCTGTGCGCTACCTTATGAAGACAGGAAAGTCTTCTGCCGCCGATTTATGGACCTCTTCTTGCTTCAGCATCTGTAAGGGGGCCTCCGGGACCCATCCATGGCTGGGCCTGTGATCGTCCCTCTGGAGCTAATGTCCAGTAGCCTAAGAAGCCCAATCCACTCTGCACGCAGGTGAGTTCGCTTCTTCTCCCCTTAGTCCCTCGATGCAGTGAGCCTGTTGCCAGCAGGTCTCACTGAAAATAAAAAACCTATTTAAACTTTTACTCTAAGCAGCTCAGGAGAGCCACCTAGATTGCACCCTTCTCGTTCGGGCACAAAATCTTAACTGAGGCTTGGAGGAGGGTCATAGGGGGAGGAGCCAGTGCACACCAGCTAGTCCTAAAGCTTTTACTTTGTGCCCAGTCTCCTGCGGAGCCGCTATTCCCCATGGTCCTTTCGGAGTCCCCAGCATCCACTAGGACGTCAGAGAAATATACGAGTTATTTTTTGGTATGTTTTTACATACTACACAGAGGTGGGAGCTTGTGACCCTGGTAATTGTTCCTAGAGAGCCATATTTGGGATACTTCAGGGAAAATATTCAGAGTGTTCCATACTTGATTAAAACTATTCCGGAGACTTTAATCCCTAGACTACTATGGCTCCTTCCCTGTGATTCTATAGCTATACGTGTAAATAGACTATCCAGCATAATTAGCAAAGAAGAGTTACCTTTGGAGATCTCCCCTCGGCTGTACAGTCTCTCCTACAAGACAAGAATCAGAATAGCCAGAGATAATAAGATTTTACTCACCGGTAAATCTATTTCTCGTAGTCCGTAGTGGATGCTGGGAACTCCGAAAGGACCATGGGGAATAGCGGCTCCGCAGGAGACTGGGCACAACTAAAGAAAGCTTTTAGGTCACCTGGTGTGCACTGGCTCCTCCCACTATGACCCTCCTCCAAGCCTCAGTTAGGACACTGTGCCCGGACGAGCTGACATAATAAGGAAGGATTTTGAATCCCGGGTAAGACTCTTACCAGCCACACCAATCACACCGTATAACTCGTGATACCATACCCAGTTTAACAGTATGAAAACAACTGAGCCTCTCAACAGATGGCTCAACAATAACCCTTTAGTTAGGCAATAACTATATACAAGTATTGCAGACAATCCGCACTTGGGACGGGCGCCCAGCATCCACTACGGACTACGAGAAATAGATTTACCGGTGAGTAAAATCTTATTTTCTCTGACGTCCTAGTGGATGCTGGGGACTCCGAAAGGACCATGGGGATTATACCAAAGCTCCCAAACGGGCGGGAGAGTGCGGATGACTCTGCAGCACCGAATGAGAGAACTCAAGGTCCTCCTCAGCCAGGGTATCAAATTTGTAGAATTTTGCAAACGTGTTTGCCCCTGACCAAGTAGCAGCTCGGCAAAGTTGTAGAGCCGAGACCCCTCGGGCAGCCGCCCAAGATGAGCCCACCTTCCTTGTGGAATGGGCTTTTACTGATTTAGGATGCGGCAGTCCAGCCGCAGAATGCGCCAGCTGAATTGTGCTACAAATCCAGCGAGCAATAGTCTGCTTAGAAGCAGGAGCACCCAGCTTGTTGGGTGCATACAGGATAAATAGCGAGTCAGTTTTCCTGACTCTAGCCGTCCTGGAAACATACATTTTCAAGGCCCTGACTACGTCCAGTAACTTGGAATCCTCCAAGTCCCTAGTAGCCGCAGGCACCACAATAGGTTGGTTCAAGTGAAAAGCTGATACCACCTTAGGGAGAAACTGGGGACGAGTCCTCAATTCTGCCCTATCCATATGGAAAATCAGATAAGGGCTTTTACATGACAAAGCCGCCAATTCTGACACACGCCTGGCTGAAGCCAAGGCCAATAACATGACCACTTTCCACGTGAGATATTTTAGATCCACGGTTTTAAGTGGCTCAAACCAATGTGATTTTAAGAAACTCAACACCACGTTGAGATCCCAAGGTGCCACTGGAGGCACAAAAGGGGCTGAATATGCAGCACTCCCTTAACAAACGTCTGAACTTCAGGTAGTGAAGCTAGTTCTTTCTGGAAGAAAATCGACAGAGCCGAGATCTGTACCTTAATGGAGCCTAATTTCAGGCCCATAGTCACTCCTGCTTGTAGGAAATGCAGAAATCGACCCAGTTGAAATTCCTCTGTTGGGGCCTTTTTGGCCTCACACCAAGCAACATACATCCGCCATATGCGGTGATAATGCTTTGCAGTTACATCTTTCCTGGCTTTAATCAGCGTAGGAATGACTTCCTCCGGAATGCCCTTTTCCTTCAGGATCCGGCGTTCAACCGCCATGCCGTCAAACGCAGCCGCGGTAAGTCTTGGAACAGACAGGGCCCCTGCTGCAGCAGGTCCTGTCTGAGCGGCAGAGGCCATGGGTCCTCTGAGATCATCTCTTGAAGTACCGGGTACCACGCTCGTCTTGGCCAATCCGGAACCACGAGTATTGTTCTTACTCCTCGTTTTCTTCAGTACCCTTGGTATGAGAGGCAGAGGAGGGAACACATAAACTGACTGGTACACCCACGGTGTCACTAGAGCGTCCACAGCTATCGCCTGAGGGTCCCTTGACCTGGCGCAATATCTCTCTAGTTTTTTGTTTAGGCGGGACGCCATCATGTCCACCTGTGGCCTTTCCCAACGGTTTACCAACAGTTGGAAGACTTCTGGATGAAGTCCCCACTCTCCCGGGTGTAGGTCGTGTCCGCTGAGGAAGTCTGCTTCCCAGTTGTCCACTCCCGGAATGAACACTGCTGACAGTGTTAAGACGTGATTTTCCGCCCATCGGAGAATCCTTGTGGCTTCTGCCATCACCATCCTGCTTCTTGTGCCGCCCTGTCGGTTTACATGGACGACTGCCGTGATGTTGTCTGATTGGATCAGTACCGGCTGGTTTTGAAGCAGAGGCCTTGCCAGACTTAGGGCATTGTAAATGGCCCTCAGTTCCAGAATATTTATGTGTAGGGACGACTCCTGACTTGACCAAAGTCCTTGGAAATTTCTTCCCTGTGTGACTGCCCCCCAGCCTCGAAGGCTGGCATCCGTGGTTACCAGGCCCTCTTGAAGATGAGCACTCTGCAGCCACCACAGTAGAGATACCCTGGTCCTTGGAGACAGGGTTATCAGCTGATGCATCTGAAGATGCGATCCCGACCACTTGTCCAAGAGGTCCCACTGAAAGGTTCTTGCATGGAACCTGCCGAATGGAATTTTGCTTCGTAAGAAGCTACCATTTTTCCCAGGACTCGTGTGCAGTGATGCACCGATACCTGTTTTGGTTTCAGGAGGTCTCTGACTAGAGATGACAGCTCCTTGGCTTTCTCCTGCGGGAGAAACACTTTTTTCTGTTCTGTGTCCAGAACCATCCCCAGGAACAGTAGGCGTGTGGTAGGAACCAGCTGTGACTTTGGAATGTATAGAATCCATCCGTGCTGTTGTAGCACTTCCCGAGATAGTGCTACTCCGACCAACAACTGCTCCTTGGACCTCGCCTTTATAAGGAGATCGTCCAAGTACGGGATAATTAAAACTTCCTTTCTCGAAGGAGTATAATCATTTCTGCCATTACCTTGGTAAAGACCCTCGGTGCCGTGGACAGTCCAAACGGCAGTGTTTGGAATTGGTAATGGCAATCCTGTACCACAAATCTGAGGTACTCCTGGTGAGGATGGTAAATGGGGACATGTAGGTAAGCCTCCTTGATGTCCAGGGATACCATGTAATCCCCCTCCTCCAGGCTTGCAATAATCGCCCTGAGCGATTCCATCTTGAACTTGAATTTTTTTATGTATGTGTTCAAGGATTTCAAATATAAAATGGGTCTCACCGAACCGTCCGGTTTCGGTACCACAAACAGTGTGGAATAGTAACCTCGTCCTTGTTGAAGTAGGGGCACCTTGACTATCACCTGCTGGGAATACAGCTTGTGAATTGCCTTTAGCACAGTCTCCCTGCCTGAGGGAGTTGTCGGCAAGGCAGATTTGAGGAAACGGCGGGGGGGAGACGCCTCGAATTCCAGCTTGCACCCCTGAAATACTACTTGAAGGATCTAGGGATCCACCTGTGAGCGAGCCCACTGATCGCTGAAATTTTTGAGGCGGCCCCCCACCGTACCTGGCTACGCCTGTGGAGCCCCCGCGTCATGCGGTGGACTCAGAGGAAGCGGGGGAAGAATTTTGATTCTGGGAACTGGCTGACTGGTGCAGCTTTTTCCCTCTTCCCTCGTTTTACACGCTTGCATTTCTGAAGCCGAAAGGACTGTACCTGATAATACAGTGCTTTCTGAGGCTGTGAGGAAACCTGAGGTAAAAATTTTTCTTCCCAGCTGTTGCTGTGGATAAGAGGTCCCAGAGACCATCCCCAAACAATTCCTCACCCTTATAAGGCTCTATGTGCCTTTTAAAGTCAGCATCACCTGTCCAGTGTCGGGTCTCTAATAACCTCCTGACCGAATGGACATTGCATTAATTCTGGATGCCAGCCGGCAAAATATCCCTCTGTGCATCCCTCATATATAAGACGACGTCTTATGTTCGCAAACTAGTATCCCTGTTTGACAGGGTTACAGACCACGCTGCAGCAGCACTATCTGCAGGTCTTAGTCTAGTACCCGAGTGTGTAAATACAGACTTCAGGATAGCCTCCTGCTTTTTATCAGCAGGTACCTTCAAGTGGCCGTATCCTAAGACGGCAGTGCCACCTTTTTTGACAAACGTGTGAGCGCCTTATCCACCCTAGGGGATATCTCCCAGCGTAACTTATCCTCTGGCGGGAAAGGGTACGCCATCAGTAACTTTTTAGAAATTACCAGTTTCTTATCGGGGGAACCCACGCTTTTTCACACTTCATTCACTCATTTGATGGGGGAACAAAACACTGCCTGCTTTTTCTCCCCAAACATAAAACCCTTTTTTAGTGGTACTTGGGTTAATGTCAGAAATGCGTAACACATTTTTTTATTTGCCGGGATCATGTAACGGATGTTCCTAGTGGATTGTGTATATGTCTCAACCTCGTCGACACTGGAGTCAGACTCCATGTCGACATCTGTGTCTGCCATCTGAGGGAGCGGGCGTTTTTGAGCCCCTGATGGCCTTTGAGACGCCTGGGCAGGCGCGGGCTGAGAAGCCGGCTGTCCCATAGCTGTTACGTCATCCAGCCTTTTATTGTAAGGAGTTGACACTGTCGGTTTATACCTTCCACCTATCCATCCACTCTGGTGTCGGCTCCCAGGGGGCGACATCACATTTATCGGCATCTGCTCTGCCATCACATAAGCCTCCTCATCAAACGTGTCGACACAGCCGTACCGACACACCGCACACACACAGGGAATGCTCTGACTGAGGACAGGACCCCACACAGCCCTTTGGGGAGACAGAGAGAGAGTATGCCAGCACACACCAGAGCGCTATATAATTTAGGGATTAACACTATATTGAGTGAATTTTTCCCAATAGCTGCTTGTATATACAATATTGCGCCTAAATTTAGTGCCCCCCCTCTCTTTTTAACCCTTTGAGCCTGAAAACTACAGGGGAGAGCCTGGGGAGCTGTCTTCCAGCTGTACTGTGAAGAGAAAATGGCGCCAGTGTGCTGAGATAGCTCCGCCCCTTTTTCGCTGACTTTTCTCCCGCATTTTTATGGATTCTGGCAGGGGTATTTATCACATATATAGCCTCTGGGGCTATATATTGTGATATATATGCCAGCCAAGGTGTTTTTATTGCTGCTCAGGGCGCCCCCAACCGCCCTGCACCCTCAGTGACCGGAGTGTGAAGTGTGCATGAGGAGCAATGGCGCACAGCTGCAGTGCTGTGCGCTACCTTGGTGAAGACTGATGTCTTCTGCCGCCGATTTTCCGGACCTCTTCTTGCTTCTGGCTCTGTAAGGGGGACGGCGGCGCGGCTCCGGGACCGAACACCAAGGCCAGTTCCATGCGGTCGATCCCTCTGGAGCTAATGGTGTCCAGTAGCCTAAGAAGCCCAAGCTAGCTGCAAGCAGGTAGGTTCGCTTCTTCTCCCCTTAGTCCCTCGCTGCAGTGAGCCTGTTGCCAGCAGGTCTCACTGTAAAATAAAAAAACCTAATTATATACTTTCTTTCTAGAAGCTCAGGAGAGCCCCTAGTGTGCATCCAACCTCGGCCGGGCACAAAATCTAACTGAGGCTTGGAGGAGGGTCATAGTGGGAGGAGCCAGTGCACACCAGGTGACCTAAAAGCTTTCTTTAGTTGTGCCCAGTCTCCTGCGGAGCCGCTATTCCCCATGGTCCTTTCGGAGTTCCCAGCATCCACTAGGACGTCAGAGAAAATATTCATGTAAGACAAGGAAAGCCATTTAAAAGAAAAAAGAAAATTGCCAGCAGGAAGCCCAGTGTGCAAACAATAACTACTTCCCTCGCAGAACACAGCTTATAACAAATGTATTCATTTACTTGTGGTCACTTGTATTTATCAGTAACTGCCTTGGAACCTGCACATAACCACTGTGGTCCTCACTATCTCACACCTTGATTTTTGTCATGTTGCCGTCTGTGGCAGTCAGAATAGAGTCCAGCTGACTGTCCCAGTTCATGGCGCTGACCGTCCTTCACCGACAGGATACGGGAATCTCTGAAGAAGAAAACAGACTGTATATGTGACGGAGAATCATAGGTCTTTGTTATATGAGCATGAAACAAGGCAGAAAGCAACGTATAATACCACTATATGCTTCTTCTTCACAGGTCTAGTGTTCCACACGGGATCCAGGTCCAGGCATCATAATTAATACCATGTAACATAATAATAATAATAATAATGACAGGACTTTACAATGAGTCTTCCTGTCACCATTATCCCTGAACCTTGGTCCTAACCTTATAATACATACAGGTGTGTTTACACAAAAAATAATAATCACATAGAGTGACACTACCAGCCAGCAGTATCACTGTGTGCTAGCTAGTGCCGTCCCCCAGCTTATTCTAGGTCATCTATATGCATACGGCAACCATGGGTCTCCATGACTGCAACCTGTATCGATACGTGCATATCCCCCTTACCCCCTTCTGGCACCCACTCACACCTATGCACTCTCCTCCTCTCTCTTCTTGACCACACTCTTTTTCCCCCATTCTCACTCCTCCACTCACTCCCTCATCCATCCCACTCTCTCTCCCCAACCCAGATCTCTCTCCTCTACCCCCAACTTTCCCACTCACTCCTCCACCCCACTGTCTCTCTAACACCAACCCAGCTCCCTCTCCTCTACCCCCAACTCTCCCACTGCCCCCATTCACTCACTCTCCTCCACCCACTGTCTCTCTCTCTCCCCATCAACTTTCTCACTGTCCCCACTTACTCTCTCTCCGACCCAGCTCCCTCTCCTCTACCCATCAACTCTCCAACTGTCCCCACTCACTCCCTCTCCTTTACCCCAAATCTCCCACTCACTCTCTATCCTTCACCCCACTGTCTCTCTCTCACACAGACCCAACTCCCTCTCCTCAACCCATCAACTGTCCCCACTCACTATCTTACTGTCTCCCCAACCAAGCTCCCTCTCCTCTACCCCCGACTCTCCCACTCTATTTCCTCCACCCCACTGTCTCTCTCTCTCTCTCCCCTACCCATCAACTTTCCCCACTTACTCTCTTTTATCCCGATCCAGCTCCCTGCTCTCTCCCTCCCGAGTAGCTCCTCTACCCATCAACTCTCCCACTCACAGTGTCTCTCTCCCCGACCCAACTCCCTCTCCTCTACCCATCAACTCTCCCACTCACTCTCTCTCCTCCACCCCACTGTCTCTCTCCCTGACCCAACTCCCTCTCCTCTACCCATCAACTCTCCCACTCACTCTCTCCTCCACCCCACTGTCTCTCTCCCTGACCCAACTCCCTCTCCTCTACCCATCAACTCTCCCACTCACTCTCTCCTCCACCCCACTGTCTCTCTCCCTGACCCAACTCCCTCTCCTCTACCTATCAACTCTCCCACCTCCACCCCACTGTCTCTCTCCCTGACCCAACTCTCTCTCCTCTACCCATCAACTCTCCCACTCACTCTCTCTCTCCTGCACCCCACTATCTCTCTCCCTGACCCAACTCCCTCTCCTCTACCTATCAACTCTACCACTCACTCTATCTCTCCTCCACCCCACTGTCTCTCTCCCTGACCCAACTCCCTCTCCTCTACCCATCAACTCTCCCACTGTCCCCACTCACTCCCTCTCCTATACCCCCAACTCTCCCACTCACTCTCTTACACCGACCCAACTCCATCTCCTCTACCCATCAACTCTCCCCACTCACTCCCTTACTCTCTCTCTCTCTCCCGACCAAGCTACTTCTCCTCTACCCCCCAACTCTCCCACTCTCTCTCCCCCCCACACACCTCCTCTTCTCGGATTATTCAAACCGTCTCCCGGGTATCAGCGTCCAGCTTTGCGCAGGTATGATAACCACAGCGCGAAGGATGCCGGGAGATGTAGTCCTCACACAAGTACCAGGAACTGGAGACAGCGAGCGCGTGAACTACAACTACCAGAGTTCCCACCGCCGAACTAGTCTATACGCCACACCCCCTCCCGCCGTCCAGTACTACAATTCCCATGCAGCATCGCGGCGAGTGTGTAAAACTGGGACTTCTACCATAGCGGGAGGTCAGCCATCCAGGTAACATGGGCACACACGTGGAGATACAGGGGCAGCTGCAGGGGGCGCTGCAACCTTATGGGTTCGAGATATACCCCTTCCAGGTATGTGCAGGGACTCTGTTATGGTGTTACCCCGGTGTGTACTTTAGTCTTTATATGAGCAAGGTGAGTGACTGCTCAGTGAGTAAGAGCCCGGGCAGTATGGCAGTGGGGGAAATGGGCTGCTGCCCTGGTAGAGCGTGAGTTACCTGGAAGTAAGTGTCCATGCTTGAGTCTAATCTGGCACAGTGAGTAAAAGTATGTTCGGTATAATAGTAATTGGCTCAGTGAGTAAGATGGGTCATGTCTGTATAGGTAATTTAAGAACAGGCAATAACAATATATAAATAACAATAACAAAATAACAATATCAGTATGATATTGGACAACATGCATATCATATGTGGTAGAGTTGAAGCTGCCTGGAAGTTAGGGACCATACAGAAGGTTATGTTGGCTCAGTGAGTAAAATGTATTACCTGAATGTCCTTGGATAACAGGAACTGTCTCAGTGAGTATGATAAGGTGTCTTAGGTAGGTAGTCACCATTTGGGAAGTTAATTTGGCTCAGTGAGGAAAAGTTCATACCTGAATGTCTAGTAAAAAAGGAACGGTCTCCGTGAATATGAATTTGGACAGCATGCATGTTTGCAGGAGAGGAGCTGTCTCAGGCGATAAATGACCATGCAGGATGATAAGCTGGCCGTACACCAGACCAACTAGTTGGCTAGTTGCAATGAAAATGTGGTAATAAATGGGAGCAAACGTTAACAATCTACAGACAACGGGTATCATAGTCATAGGTTCTGTTCCTGCAGACAGCGTGAGGATAATATTTGACATTCCCTCACGAGGCTGAAGTTAGCTTCTTATTCGGCCAGCTTCTTATTCACTTCTTATTCGGCTCCAGCTTCTTATTCACTTCTTATTCGGCTCCAGCTTCTTATTCAGAAATTATTATATTAAAATAAATTAAATAAGGATAGATCACTAAGTTAACATTGCATAAACTTCAAATAGTGTCCCTTACACCAATTTACATGACATTTTGCAATAAACAAAAATGATTTAGGCATGAAAATGGTGGTAAAGCGGGCACAGACACCAGATTTCATCATTTTGAATAAGAAGCTGTAGCTGTGCAAGGGTTAAACAGCGTTGGTCAAAAGATTTGACACTTGAAACTCACACAGGGTGGTCACTTACATATCACCCACTTGCAGTTTGTCTTGACCAACAAGCATTTGGGTATGAAAATGGTGGTAAAGCGGGCACAGACACCAGATTTAATCATTTTGAATAAGAAGCTGTAGCTGTACAAGGGTTAAACAGCGTTGGTCAAAAGATTTGACACTTGAAACTCACACAGGGTGGTCACTTACATATCACCCACTTGCAGTTTGTCTTGACCAACAAGCATTTGGGCATGAAAATGGTGGTAAAGCGGGCACAGACACCAGATTTCATCATTTTGAATAAGAAGCTGTAGCTGTGCAAGGGTTAAACAGCGTTGGTCAAAAGATTTGACACTTGAAACTCACACAGGGTGGTCACTTACATATCACCCACTTGCAGTTTGTCTTGACCAACAAGCATTTGGGCATGAAAATGGTGGTAAAGCGGGCACAGACACCAGATTTCATCATTTTGAATAAGAAGCTGTAGCTGTACAAGGGTTAAACAGCGTTGGTCAAAAGATTTGACACTTGAAACTCACACAGGGTGGTCACTTACATATCACCCACTTGCAGTCTGTCTTGACCAACAAGCATTTGGGCATGAAAATGGTGGTAAAGCGGGCACAGACACCAGATTTCATCATTTTGAATAAGAAGCTGTAGCTGTGCAAGGGTTAAACAGCGTTGGTCAAAAGATTTGACACTTGAAACTCACACAGGGTGGTCACTTACATATCACCCACTTGCAGTTTGTCTTGACCAACAAGCATTTGGGCATGAAAATGGTGGTAAAGCGGGCACAGACACCAGATTTCATCATTTTGAATAAGAAGCTGTAGCTGTGCAAGGGTTAAACAGCGTTGGTCAAAAGATTTGACACTTGAAACTCACACAGGGTGGTCACTTACATATCACCCACTTGCAGTTTGTCTTGACCAACAAGCATTTGGGCATGAAAATGGTGGTAAAGCGGGCACAGACACCAGATTTCATCATTTTGAATAAGAAGCTGTAGCTGTGCAAGGGTTAAACAGCGTTGGTCAAAAGATTTGACACTTGAAATTCACACAGGGTGGTCACTTACATATCACCCACTTGCAATTTGCCTTGACCAACAAGCATTTGGGCATGAAAATGGTGGCAAGGTGGGCACAGACACCAGATTTCATCATTTTGAATAAGAAGCTGTAGTTGTGCAAGGGTTAAACAGCGTTGTTCAAAAGATTTGACACTTGAAACTCACACAGGGTGGTCACTTACATATCACCCACTTGCAGTTTGTCTTGACCAACAAGCATTTGGGCATGAAAATGGTGGTAAAGCGGGCACAGACACCAGATTTCATCATTTTGAATAAGAAGCTGTAGCTGTGCAAGGGTTAAACAGCGTTGGTCAAAAGATTTGATACTTGAAATTCACACAGGGTGGTCACTTACATATCACCCACTTGCAATTTGCCTTGACCAACAAGCATTTGGGCATGAAAATGGTGGCAAGGCGGGCACAGACACCAGATTTCATCATTTTGAATAAGAAGCTGTAGTTGTGCAAGGGTTAAACAGCGTTGGTCAACAGATTTGACACTTGAAACTCACACAGGGTGGTCACTTACATATCACCCACTTGCAGTTTGTCTTGACCAACAAGCATTTGGGCATGAAAATGGTGGTAAAGCGGGCACAGACACCAGATTTCATCATTTTGAATAAGAAGCTGTAGCTGTGCAAGGGTTAAACAGCGTTGGTCAAAAGATTTGACACTTGAAACTCACACAGGGTGGTCACTTACATATCACCCACTTGCAGTTTGTCTTGACCAACAAGCATTTGGGCATGAAAATGGTGGTAAAGCGGGCACAGACACCAGATTTCATCATTTTGAATAAGAAGCTGTAGCTGTGCAAGGGTTAAACAGCGTTGGTCAAAAGATTTGACACTTGAAACTCACACAGGGTGGTCACTTACATATCACCCACTTGCAGTTTGTCTTGACCAACAAGCATTTGGGCATGAAAATGGTGGTAAAGCGGGCACAGACACCAGATTTCATCATTTTGAATAAGAAGCTGTTGCTGTGCAAGGGTTAAACAGCGTTGGTCAAAAGATTTGATACTTGAAATTCACACAGGGTGGTCACTTACATATCACCCACTTGCAGTTTGTCTTGACCAACAAGCATTTGGGCATGAAAATGGTGGTAAAGCGGGCACAGACACCAGATTTCATCATTTTGAATAAGAAGCTGTAGCTGTGCAAGGGTTAAACAGCGTTGGTCAAAAGATTTGATACTTGAAATTCACACAGGGTGGTCACTTACATATCACCCACTTGCAATTTGCCTTGACCAACAAGCATTTGGGCATGAAAATGGTGGCAAGGCGGGCACAAACACCAGATTTCATAATTTTGAATAAGAAGCTGTAGTTGTGCAAGGGTTAAACAGCGTTGGTCAACAGATTTGACACTTGAAACTCACACAGGGTGGTCACTTACATATCACCCACTTGCAGTTTGTCTTGACCAACAAGCATTTGGGCATGAAAATGGTGGTAAAGCGGGCACAGACACCAGATTTCATCATTTTGAATAAGAAGCTGTAGCTGTGCAAGGGTTAAACAGCGTTGGTCAAAAGATTTGACACTTGAAACTCACACAGGGTGGTCACTTACATATCACCCACTTGCAGTTTGTCTTGACCAACAAGCATTTGGGCATGAAAATGGTGGTAAAGCGGGCACAGACACCAGATTTCATCATTTTGAATAAGAAGCTGTAGCTGTACAAGGGTTAAACAGCGTTGGTCAAAAGATTTGACACTTGAAACTCACACAGGGTGGTCACTTACATATCACCCACTTGCAGTTTGTCTTGACCAACAAGCATTTGGGCATGAAAATGGTGGTAAAGCGGGCACAGACACCAGATTTCATCATTTTGAATAAGAAGCTGTAGCTGTACAAGGGTTAAACAGCGTTGGTCAAAAGATTTGACACTTGAAACTCACACAGGGTGGTCACTTACATATCACCCACTTGCAGTCTGTCTTGACAAATAAGCATTTGGGCATGAAAATGGTGGTAAAGCGGGCACAGAGACCAGATTTCATCATTTTGAATAAGAAGCTGTAGCTGTGCAAGGGTTAAACAGCGTTGGTCAAAAGATTTGACACTTGAAACTCACACAGGGTGGTCACTTACATATCACCCACTTGCAGTTTGTCTTGACCAACAAGCATTTGGGCATGAAAATGGTGGTAAAGCGGGCACAGACACCAGATTTCATCATTTTGAATAAGAAGCTGTAGCTGTGCAAGGGTTAAACAGCGTTGGTCAAAAGATTTGACACTTGAAACTCACACAGGGTGGTCACTTACATATCACCCACTTGCAGTTTGTCTTGACCAACAAGCATTTGGGTATGAAAATGGTGGTAAAGCGGGCACAGACACCAGATTTCATCATTTTGAATAAGAAGCTGTAGCTGTGCAAGGGTTAAACAGCGTTGGTCAAAAGATTTGACACTTGAAACTCACACAGGGTGGTCACTTACATATCACCCACTTGCAGTTTGTCTTGACCAACAAGCATTTGGGCATGAAAATGGTGGTAAAGCGGGCACAGACACCAGTTTTCATCATTTTGAATAAGAAGCTGTAGCTGTGCAAGGGTTAAACAGCGTTGGTCAAAAGATTTGACACTTGAAACTCACACAGGGTGGTCACTTACATATCACCCACTTGCAAGTTGCCTTGACCAACAAGCATTTGGGCATGAAAATGGTGGTAAACGGGCACAGACACCAGATTTCATCATTTTGAATAAGAAGCTGTAGCTGTGCAAGGGTTAAACAGTGTTGGTCAAAAGATTTGACACTTGAAACTCACACAGGGTGGTCACTTACATATCACCCACTTGCAGTTTGTCTTGACCAACAAGCATTTGGGCATGAAAATGGTGGTAAAGCGGCACAGACACCAGATTTCATCATTTTGAATAAGAAGCTGTAGCTGTGCAAGGGTTAAACAGCGTTGGTCAAAAGATTTGACACTTGAAACTCACACAGGGTGGTCACTTACATATCACCCACTTGCAGTTTGTCTTGACCAACAAGCATTTGGGCATGAAAATGGTGGTAAAGCGGGCACAGACACCAGTTTTCATCATTTTGAATAAGAAGCTGTAGCTGTGCAAGGGTTAAACAGCGTTGGTCAAAAGATTTGACACTTGAAACTCACACAGGGTGGTCACTTACATATCACCCACTTGCAGTTTGTCTTGACCTACAAGCATTTGGGCATGAAAATGGTGGTAAAGCGGCACAGACACCAGATTTCATCATTTTGAATAAGAAGCTGTAGCTGTGCAAGGGTTAAACAGCGTTGGTCAAAAGATTTGACACTTGAAACTCACACAGGGTGGTCACTTACATATCACCCACTTGCAGTTTGTCTTGACCAACAAGCATTTGGGCATGACAATGGTGGTAAAGCGGGCACAGACACCAGATTTCATTATTTTGAATAAGAAGCTGTAGTTGTGCAAGGGTTAAACAGCGTTGGTCAAAAGATTTGACACTTGAAACTCACACAGGGTGGTCACTTACATATCACCCACTTGCAGTTTGTCTTGACCAACAAGCATTTGGGCATGAAAATGGTGGTAAAGCGGGCACAGACACCAGATTTCATCATTTTGAATAAGAAGCTGTAGCTGTGCAAGGGTTAAACAGCGTTGGTCAAAAGATTTGACACTTGAAACTCACACAGGGTGGTCACTTACATATCACCCACTTGCAGTTTGTCTTGACCAACAAGCATTTGGGCATGAAAATGATGGTAAAGCGGGCACAGACAACAGATTTCATCATTTTGAATAAGAAGCTGTAGCTGTGCAAGGGTTAAACAGCGTTGGTCAAAAGATTTGACACTTGAAACTCACACAGGGTGGTCACTTACATATCACCCACTTGCAGTTTGTCTTGACCAACAAGCATTTGGGCATGAAAATGGTGGTAAAGCGGGCACAGACACCAGATTTCATCATTTTGAATAAGAAGCTGTAGCTGTGCAAGGGTTAAACAGCGTTGGTCAAAAGATTTGACACTTGAAATTCACACAGGGTGGTCACTTACATATCACCCACTTGCAATTTGCCTTGACCAACAAGCATTTGGGCATGAAAATGGTGGTAAAGCGGGCACAGACACCAGATTTTATCATTTTGAATAAGAAGCTGTAGCTGTGCAAGGGTTAAACAGCGTTGGTCAAAAGATTTGACACTTGAAACTCACACAGGGTGGTCACATACATATCACCCACTTGCAGTTTGTCTTGACCAACAAGCATTTGGGCATGAAAATGGTGGTAAAGCGGGCACAGACACAAGATTTCATCATTTTGAATAAGAAGCTGTAGCTGTGCAAGGGTTAAACAGCGTTGGTCAAAAGATTTGATACTTGAAATTCACACAGGGTGGTCACTTACATATCACCCACTTGCAATTTGCCTTGACCAACAAGCATTTGGGCATGAAAATGGTGGCAAGGCGGGCACAGACACCAGATTTCATCATTTTGAATAAGAAGCTGTAGTTGTGCAAGGGTTAAACAGCAATGGTCAACAGATTTGACACTTGAAACTCACACAGGGTGGTCACTTACATATCACCCACTTGCAGTTTGTCTTGACCAACAAGCATTTGGGCATGAAAATGGTGGTAAAGCGGGCACAGACACCAGATTTCATCATTTTGAATAAGAAGCTGTAGCTGTGCAAGGGTTAAACAGCGTTGGTCAAAAGATTTGACACTTGAAACTCACACAGGGTGGTCACTTACATATCACCCACTTGCAAGTTGCCTTGACCAACAAGCATTTGGGCATGAAAATGGTGGTAAAGCGGGCACAGACACCAGATTTCATCATTTTGAATAAGAAGCTGTAGCTGTGCAAGGGTTAAACAGCGTTGGTCAAAAGATTTGACACTTGAAACTCACACAGGGTGGTCACTTACATATCACCCACTTGCAGTTTGTCTTGACCAACAAGCATTTGGGTATGAAAATGGTGGTAAAGCGGGCACAGACACCAGATTTCATCATTTTGAATAAGAAGCTGTAGCTGTGCAAGGGTTAAACAGCGTTGGTCAAAAGATTTGACACTTGAAACTCACACAGGGTGGTCACTTACATATCACCCACTTGCAGTTTGTCTTGACCAACAAGCATTTGGGCATGAAAATGGTGGTAAAGCGGGCACAGACACCAGTTTTCATCATTTTGAATAAGAAGCTGTAGCTGTGCAAGGGTTAAACAGCGTTGGTCAAAAGATTTGACACTTGAAACTCACACAGGGTGGTCACTTACATATCACCCACTTGCAAGTTGCCTTGACCAACAAGCATTTGGGCATGAAAATGGTGGTAAACGGGCACAGACACCAGATTTCATCATTTTGAATAAGAAGCTGTAGCTGTGCAAGGGTTAAACAGCGTTGGTCAAAAGATTTGACACTTGAAACTCACACAGGGTGGTCACTTACATATCACCCACTTGCAGTTTGTCTTGACCAACAAGCATTTGGGCATGAAAATGGTGGTAAAGTGGGCACAGACACCAGTTTTCATCATTTTGAATAAGAAGCTGTAGCTGTGCAAGGGTTAAACAGCGTTGGTCAAAAGATTTGACACTTGAAACTCACACAGGGTGGTCATTTACATATCACCCACTTGCAAGTTGCCTTGACCAACAAGCATTTGGGCATGAAAATGGTGGTAAACGGGCACAGACACCAGATTTCATCATTTTGAATAAGAAGCTGTAGCTGTGCAAGGGTTAAACAGCGTTGGTCAAAAGATTTGACACTTGAAACTCACACAGGGTGGTCACTTACATATCACCCACTTGCAGTTTGTCTTGACCTACAAGCATTTGGGCATGAAAATGGTGGTAAAGCGGCACAGACACCAGATTTCATCATTTTGAATAAGAAGCTGTAGCTGTACAAGGGTTAAACAGCGTTGGTCAAAAGATTTGACACTTGAAACTCACACAGGGTGGTCACTTACATATCACCCACTTGCAGTTTGTCTTGACCAACAAGCATTTGGGCATGAAAATGGTGGTAAAGCGGGCACAGACACCAGATTTCATCATTTTGAATAAGAAGCTGTAGCTGTGCAAGGGTTAAACAGCGTTGGTCAAAAGATTTGACACTTGAAACTCACACAGGGTGGTCACTTACATATCACCCACTTGCAGTTTGTCTTGACCAACAAGCATTTGGGCATGAAAATGGTGGTAAAGCGGGCACAGAGACCAGATTTCATCATTTTGAATAAGAAGCTGTAGCTGTGCAAGGGTTAAACAGCGTTGGTCAAAAGATTTGACACTTGAAACTCACACAGGGTGGTCACTTACATATCACCCACTTGCAGTTTGCCTTGACCAACAAGCATTTGGGCATGAAAATGGTGGTAAAGCGGGCACAGACACCAGATTTCATTATTTTGAATAAGAAGCTGTAGTTGTGCAAGGGTTAAACAGCGTTGGTCAAAAGATTTGACACTTGAAACTCACACAGGGTGGTCACTTACATATCACCCACTTGCAGTTTGTCTTGACCAACAAGCATTTGGGCATGAAAATGGTGGTAAAGCGGGCACAGACACCAGATTTCATAATTTTGAATAAGAAGCTGTAGCTGTGCAAGGGTTAAACAGCGTTGGTCAAAAGATTTGACACTTGAAACTCACACAGGGTGGTCACTTACATATCACCCACTTGCAGTTTGTCTTGACCAACAAGCATTTGGGCATGAAAATGATGGTAAAGCGGGCACAGACACCAGATTTAATCATTTTGAATAAGAAGCTGTAGCTGTGCAAGGGTTAAACAGCGTTGGTCAAAAGATTTGACACTTGAAACTCACACAGGGTGGTCACTTACATATCACCCACTTGCAGTTTGTCTTGACCAACAAGCATTTGGGCATGAAAATGGTGGTAAAGCGGGCACAGACACCAGATTTCATCATTTTGAATAAGAAGCTGTAGCTGTACAAGGGTTAAACAGCGTTGGTCAAAAGATTTGACACTTGAAACTCACACAGGGTGGTCACTTACATATCACCCACTTGCAGTTTGTCTTGACCAACAAGCATTTGGGCATGAAAATGATGGTAAAGCGGGCACAGACACCAGATTTCATCATTTTGAATAAGAAGCTGTAGCTGTACAAGGGTTAAACAGCGTTGGTCAAAAGATTTGACACTTGAAACTCACACAGGGTGGTCACTTACATATCACCCACTTGCAAGTTGCCTTGACCAACAAGCATTTGGGCATGAAAATGGTGGTAAAGCGGGCACAGACACCAGATTTCATCATTTTGAATAAGAAGCTGTAGCTGTGCAAGGGTTAAACAGCGTTGGTCAAAAGATTTGACACTTGAAACTCACACAGGGTGGTCACTTACATATCACCCACTTGCAGTTTGTCTTGACCAACAAGCATTTGGGCATGAAAATGGTGGTAAAGCGGGCACAGACACCAGATTTCATCATTTTGAATAAGAAGCTGTAGCTGTGCAAGGGTTAAACAGCGTTGGTCAAAAGATTTGACACTTGAAACTCACACAGGGTGGTCACTTACATATCACCCACTTGCAAGTTGCCTTGACCAACAAACATTTGGGCATGAAAATGGTGGTAAAGCGGGCACAGACACCAGATTTCATAATTTTGAATAAGAAGCTGTAGTTGTGCATAGTGATGTGCACCGGACATTTTTCGGGTTTTGTGTTTTGGCTTTGAATTCGGTTCCGCGGCCGTGTTTTGGATTCGGACGCGTTTTGGCAAAACCTCCCTGAAAATTTTTTGTCGGATTCGGGTGTGTTTTGGATTCGGGTTTTTTTTTTTACAAAAAACCCCCTGAAAAACAGCTGAAATCATAAAATTTGGGGGTAATTTCGATCCCATAGAATTATTAACCTCAATAACCATAATTTCCACTCATTTCCAGTCTATTCTGAACACCTCACACCTCACAATATTATTTTTAGTCCTAAAATTTGCACCGAGGTCACTGGATGACTAAGCTAAGCGACCCAAGTGGCCGACACAAACACCTGGCCCATCTAGGAGTGGAACTGCAGTGTCAGACAGGATGGCAGATTAAAAAAATTGTCCCCAAACAGCACATGATGCAAAGAAAAAAAGAGGCGCAAAGAGGTAGCTGTGTGACTAAGCTAAACGACCCAAGTGGCTGACACAAACACCTGGCCCATCTAGGAGTGGCACTGCAGTGCTAGACAGGATGGCACTTAAAAATATAGTCCCCAAACAGCACATGATGCAAAGAAAAAAAGAGGTGCACCAAGGTCGCTGGATGGCTAAGCTAAGCGACCCAACTGGCCGACACAAACACCTGGCCCATCTAGGAGTGGCACTGCAGTTTTCTAGCGAGAGGATGAGTGCTTCCATCCTCATGTGAAGTTGAACCACTAGCCATGAACATAGGCCAGGCCCTCAGCCGTTCCTTGCCACTCCGTGTCGTAAATGGCACATTGGCAAGTTTACGCTTCTCCTCAGACGATTTTGATTTAGATTTTTGGGTCATTTTACTGAACTTTATTTTTTTGGATTGTCAAAGTCAGAAAAATATCACGATGCACACTGCCATATTTGCACCTCATATGTGTCCCTGCTGCGCATGCGTGCGCTCTCCCGTGCGTGCGCATACTCGCTGTTGCGGGCACCCGCAGGCGCATTTACGGTAGAGATTGTATGCGTCTAGCGGGCGACTCTTTCGTTACATATTTCTACTATATAATGTATTTTGTAGATCATGGTCCCTTTGATAGAATCTGAAAGTTTAGTTAATGTAGCATGTTCATGGACAGAGAAATCCCTCTTTGTTTGATACAAAGGGTCAGACAGGAGTAATACAGTGGTGTTTAGTATCCATCGGAAGAGTATTTAATTAGCAATATTCCGGTGTTGGTTTGAAGCGGATTAATCGCTCGTGCGAATAGTTATGGACATAAGAAGTTTATGTCCATTTACTATTATTTGCACTTACTTATTCATGCGGCGGGAAACCCAGTTTCCCACCCACCTGAGCAGTTGGAAATCGTCACAGCCCACCTGTATGAATCAACCTATGACCTTTTGTTATAATGCGAGGAGGAATTCCTGTGTCCAATGAACAATGAGATTGTAGGTACTATTGAATTGTATTGTGTGTGGGGCATAAATAGACAAGCCGATCACATCCAGCTCACTCTTCAACGGTTATCATTGCTGAAAATCGGGAGCTGGATGTCCAGAGGCGCATGCGATCGTTTCCTTTGTGCGTAAGTTTTCTCCGCAATCATATTGTCTTTCTTGTTGTTATGGGCCATATCTCTCTCTCTCTCTCTCTCTCTCTCTCTCTCTCTCTCTCTCTCTCTCTCTCTCTCTCTCTCTCTCTCTCTCTCTCTCTCTCTCTCTCTCTCTCTCTCTCTCTCTCTCTCTCTCTCTCTCTCTCTCTCTCTCTCTCCTCTTTCTCGTATTCTCTTAAACGTAATAGTATTGTATTTCCTGTGTAGTTATCTGGTTAGGTAGTCTATGTTATATTGTAGTGTATGACTTGTATTGTATTAATTCTTTTGCAAGTATAACATTCATAATATATATATTAGGCGTTGGACCCTAAGCACGGTATCTGTGTATTTCTTATAGTGTTAAGTATTCTCAGAGCGTCAGTGACGCTCAAACAGCTTTTAAGTTAATAAGGTTACACTGTGTTGCATCTACACCCTATCTCTACACTAAGGTTTTACAGCATATTACATTGTTTATGGTTTAGATATAAAGGTTTAACATTGTGAGCGTCAGCGCCGCTGGTGATCTCCTCGTGGTCCCGAGCGTCCGCTACGCTATAGCGAATCATTACGTTAGTCGGCAGCCAATAGTGTGCCTGCCTGTGATCTCTTGGCCGTGAGCAAATGTGACGCTTGAGCGTCTCGACCACGGCTAAGCGATCGTTACGCAACGAGCGTACCCTTACGGTACTCCATACGTAAATAGCGTACAGTGTTCTTAGACCTCATAAAGGGTTTTATATAAGATAAATATTTAGCTTTATCAATTGGCTGCTCGTCCAGTCCTTCACATATCTCTGCTAGGTAATTTCAGCAGACATTATCCATCAGCAAAGGGCGGGAGATCATATTCTTCGCAGTGCTGACGGGATAAGCGTCTGCTTCGCTTAGTAAAGGGTGCTGAAGGAATCCGGGAACCGGAGGTAAGAACAACACGCTAGTATCTTTTAAAACAAAACTGTTTTATTTCTGTTTTGCGTACACACGCATATAGCTGCATTTCTTTTTCGTATATTTTCATGTCACTCTCCTGTTTGCCATTTCACAATTGATAACGTGCTGAGAAAGATTTGTGCTATTGGTAGTAAAAGAGTAAAAACGATACATTAAGGGGTAATTTGTAAAACACACGCACAGCTTCGCCTGAGATACAAGGAAAGACCTGTGTGGTGCTTGGTAGATGATTACAGTTAAAGATCATCTACATTGATAAACGTGCTAATTGTATTTTTGTATGGCCAGCGTACACGTGTCTCTAACAAAAGGCTGAGACTCGCGAACGCAACACAAAGGCCGACGCACGCAGCGTATATTACGCAACGGAGCGTCTGGGTACGCCCACCGAAACTCAAATCGCACAATAGCATTGTTTTAGTGGGGGCGGTATAGCATAGCCACGTGATAATAGCACAAATTGATTTCAGTTTTTCCAAAACTTAGTTTAAATACCTTACTTTACTGTAATGCCTCTGGGGACAGCTATCAGACTACGGGAAATGATTTTTCTGATCAGAAAACTATAAGAATGATAGTGGGTTGAAAACGGTATGAGTGTATTGAACTCCTCTTGGTGAAGTCTTTGTGAAATCTTGGTGAAGTAAGTCTTGGTGAATCACGGTCAAGGTGGATACGTGATGAGCACGGTCTGAGTGAAAACGTGCAACAGAGTGTGATAAAGTTTTCGTTGTATTACGCTCTGGCTGTTTTGGAGCACAGTAGGGAGACTCCAATGATCCTACCATTTATGGGCAACAAGTGTCTATAAGTGGTACGATTGGACCGCACGGTTGTATGTGTGACCAATAACGCAACGTGATATGAGGTAGTATATCCATACGTAAATCTTGCCCTCATATGTGTTGTAGGGAGCACATGCAAGCGTGATTTGTGTAAAGAAAAAGGAAGGGAATTTTCTCAGGAAAATCTCTAGAGATAGGGCCTGTAACGGTTACACGTGTCTGCTAAAAGGGGCGGATTCGTTGTACTCGGAGCAGAAGAAGTTCAGTGGAAGAGCTTTAAGGATTTCCAACGTAGACTGTGTTTGGTGCATTTTAGGAAGTTTTTCTGTGTAAGGTCCACAATGGAAGCCAAGTGCACAACACAGGGACGTTCAGCAGTCAGGGTTCAGACTGCAGAGGCTTACAGACCCCGAGGGTCTGCTCGGTTAGTAATGTGGGGGAGATATGGTCCCCACACTGAGACCTTTTGTGATGAATGGACACGAATGACTGCGGGGGATAAAGCACCATTTCCGGGGATAGGTAGTTTTGACTTAGAGGTATTGCATAATTTAAGGCGGAGGATCTGTCTCATAAAATCCTGGAAGCAACGGATCAGACATTATGATTGTTTACAGTTATGGCAACAGGAAAGTGAAATGCAAAGAAATGTAACTTACATACCTAACTTTCATCTTGAGAGGAGAGACATGGCAATGGAGAGGATTATGGTTGCGGAGAAAGGCACAATGTTGTAAGATAAAAAGGCACTTAGTAACTGTATTAAAAATGAAAGTGTAAAATGTAATAAGGTTTATAAAAATAAAAGTGTTAAATGTACAACTATTAACCCATGCAAGTCGCACCCCATGTTAAACTTTCCTCAGGAACACCAACAAGAAAGTGAGCCCAGCACAATGTCGGAGCCTTTTCCAGCAGCCATCACACAAGACATCCAGGTGGACGCGACCAAATCGGTAAAGACTGTAATCAAACCCCCTAACGGAGGGTCAGGTGAGGTCGTGTCCACAGGTACGTATGGTATTATACATCACGCACAAACAAATGTACCTCATATCGTGGAATAAATTCAGAATGACGTTACTGGACTTAATCCTGTCAGGGTAATTGCAGTACCAAATGGGAAAACTGACTCTTCAGGAGTCACTCCTGTCAGGAACATCGCCATGTACTGCCCCTTTTCCCGAACAGAATTAAGAACAATTCTGTCTGAATTTCCTGATCCCAGGAAAGACTTAGTTGCTTGTCAAAAATACATAAGAGTGCTAGGAAACACTGCAGAGCCAAATAACAAAGATTGGAGGACAGTTTTGAGGGCATGCTTACCCCCCGATGTTGATTCATTGAAATTTATCGCTGACTGTAAGCTAGATGAGGAAGTACCACTAACAGACAAGTATAACCAAGATAATGTAAAAAGAATCAATCTACAGTTAGGAGTATATTTTCCTACAGTAGTAAAGTGGAATAAAATCTTTACAATAAAACAAAAAGAAGGTGAATCCGCATCAGAGTATTTTCACCGGGCTCTGCAGGATATGGCTAGGTACACTGGTATAGATGACATTGAAACTAACGTACACCACAGAGAGGTAGCTGTGTCTGTATTAATGGACAGCTTAAAAGACACACTAAAAATCAGGGTACAAACCTCCATACCTCACTGGAGAGGCATCTCGGTGGCTGCATTAAGAGAGTCCGCTATCGAGCATGACCGCAATATCCAAAGAACCAGGGAAGCGCAGGGAGAACGGTTGATGGCAATGAGCATCCAAGCACTAGAGGAGACATCAAGCCGACCGGAACCCCAGGCCCCTAGCACATGGAGAAAGCCAAGGATTTGTTATCATTGTAGAAGAGAAGGGCATTATGCCAGCAACTGTAATAACCCACATAAAGTCAGACCCCCTAGACCAAGAAATGAGCAAAATTATAACACACACAATTATAATCAGGGATCTTTTAGGAAGAATTTTGGGCCACACCCATGATATGTAGTCAGGAAAGGTGATCATTAGGACTGATGGTAAGCCTGAGGTAACGGTTAATAAATTGGGAGGTCATTCCCTGAAGACACAGGAATGACCGGGTGAAACGTTGTAAATGTATCTGTGAAATGTTTCTTTTTCTCTCTCCCCATCTCTGACGATTATTGGTAGGATTCAAACATTGCATATATGCTTGGTCTTTGCAGAAGTCTACCAAACCCCAGCATGACCTATCCGCATCAATGTATTCTGGCCAGATACAGACAGTGGAATATGGAAGTGCTGGGGGGGAGGGACTGCGCAAGGAAACCATTGGACATGTAGATATGACAGCCTGATGATCTGACAATGTTTTAGAAAACGTTTATGTTTGAAAAAAATGTTTTTTTTTCCCTGTTGTTCTCTGTTTTATGTGATATATACATATATGAATTGTTCTCTCTCTCTTTTTTTTTTTTTTTTTTGTTTTCTCTCTTCTTTCTCATGTTTTCATGTTTTAAAGATGGTATGTCACACCTCAGTTAGGCAAATGGTAATGCAAGATTTTTTGCTCCTTACAGAAAGTTCGCTGGTTTGGAAGGAATATTGCATCACTGGAATGTTCGTTTGGAAGACTGAGAGACAGCACCTTTGAGATGACAGCAGAACAAGAAGAACAACAAGACTAGAGAACTTAATTATCGTAACAAGTTTCTCTCCCCCTCAAACTGTTTTCCTGTACCCCCATTACAAATTTCTTCTTTTCTCCTCCTGTAAGATGGACTTGCCCCAAGAGACTGTGATCTGGATTTTCCTGTTGACCATGATGTTGACCAGAGCAGTCTGTTCCGGCGAGAGTACCAGAGAGGTCGAGAAAGGATCCAGAAAGGTTCCGATGACTGAGACGGAGGTGTAAATTTCCAATAGCAACACAACCACCAAGCAAAAGGCGAGTACCGGAAACGATCTAGCAGCCATGTTATTTGTAAACATTTGTTAGCTGAAAAGAAAACTGTATCTGTAGGCTCTGTGACAATGTAGTTGAGGATGGGTGCATCAAGAAATGCCAATCCAGTTTTAATATCCACATGGACCGGCATCCCTTGAGTGACTATCACTCCTTAGTGGGTAGTGTGCTAAATCAAACAGATTGTTGGGTATGCTCTCAAGTACCTCAAGGTCATAGCAAATCAGGACTAGTACCATTTCCTTTAACGATAGGGGAGGTACTTGAGCTAAAGGGTGGGAGACCGGTGGACAGGAGGTTTAATATCTCCAGTCCTCCTAGTTTGAAGCTCCACCAATATCATGTGGATAGATCCCTCATATGTTTTAACATTTCCAATCCCCGAAAGCCGGGAAATTGGGAAGTGTCATGGAGTAACCAAACCATGACCTTTTCATATAGAGCAGATAGAATGCCGACAGATACAGAGTTTATACGCCACATAGCCAGTAGAGGAAAATCTTTCCGATATAGGTATACCCTAGGAAATAGGATTACGAGAGTTGGAGAGGTATCACCAGGATACTGTGCACATATCGTACAAGCTGATACGTGTACTAGACAGATGGGAGAATTAGGGTTAGGAGATTTCACATGGAAGATGTGTAATATGGTTATGTCCTACTCCGTCCCATATGTTCTCCCCGGTGATGCATATTTCATATGCGGGAGGAAGGCGTATAAGTGGCTTGCCCCAAACTCTGAAGGATTGTGTTATATTGGAAAAGTACTGCCTGAAGTAATGACTGTATCACATGCCAAAATGAAAGATATACACCGTGTTGCCCAAGCTCCTTATACTCACACCCATTACGAGCACGTAGTTAAACGGCACCTGATAGAAAGAACAGAGCATCCGGCCTCTGACATGATCCATGAATCCACCGGGATTCAGTTTCTAATCGCGTTAGACATCACTCGCACCGCCAGAGGAGTGTTGAATTATAAATACATATCTGCGCTCGCAAATTTGTTAGACAATATCACAGAAATGTATGATGACACGTTTAGGTATACTGGAAGAGAACTTCAAGCTTATAAAACAGAACTGGTTCAGCATAGAATGATTCTCAATTATCTCACGGCAGTGACAGGTGGATATTGTGTCACACTGGCAACGCAGTACGGCGTGAAATGTTGCACATATATTACAAATAGTACCGAGGACCCGGTCGAGGTCATAGACCAAAAGATGGACGATATTCTCCAACTGAAGTGGGAATTTCGCAGGAGACACAATCTCACTCTTGCTGCTGTGAGTAATGAGCTGACTGGTTGGGTGTCATGGTTGAACCCGCGAAATTGGTTCTCCGGTTTAGGAGAATGGGCTCAAGGAGTCATAATGGATGTAGGGAAGTTTCTCCTATGTATCTTAGGTGTTATCATAACGATTGGCTTGATATTTAGATGCGGTCAGGCTTTAACGAAGTGTAAACGAAGTACCAGGGTGATGAGTTTAAGGAGTGAGGAAATTGTAATTCCAATGGATTTGATTTATGACCCAAATGTAGAAACAATGATGTGATGAAAATGCGATTTCTACGGTCCTTTTCTTTCACCTGTTTTTCCGTTTTCTCCAAGGTAAAAAGACCCACTTGGACGAGGAATTTGATGATCCTGTATACAGACAACTGATGGATTAAAGAAGAAGTTTTGACAACCTTATACACAGATATTTGATGAACTTTGCCATAGATCCCCAGTTTCCCTAGAAATTTTAAAATTACGCTAGCCCAACACTTTTGTAAATCTATGGACATTGACAAAGCTTTTTGCCCACACGCCTTTTGGCAAAAGCACAAAGAAGACTGCATTCAACAGACACCGAACAAGACTTCAACCGACAAATGTTCATTTACCTGACATAGAATACCACTGCATTTACCGTAATTATGTCTTTTCTTCATCTCTACAACCTTCAGGTAATTACACACATAGTCGATAGGGAATACAGGCACAGATATCAGCAATCACATATTCCCCCATTCATGTATCATCAACTAAAATGTGCTCCACATTTGTTACAACCACAGCCGAAAAGAGCTCGGTAAAGTTTGACAGCCCATCCACAGACCCGTACCACGGGATAAGAAGGAATTCAAATGTATACTTCGCAATGCCTCGAAGCTTGATTTAAAACACGTACGGCACGATGATACATGACCCCCAAACACGGATTCATACACACCTGCTTCTGCTATCTCACTAGGTCATACCCTTTTCCTACCTTCTCCTCTCCTCCCCTACCCAACCATGGAAATGTATTAACCCCTGACATATATTTTTCTCGTTTTGAAATGTTTTAGGAAGTGGCAGTTATTGTTGACTGCCAAAGGGTGGACTGTCAAAGTCAGAAAAATATCACGATGCACACTGCCATATTTGCACCGCATATGTGTCCCTGCTGCGCATGCGTGCGCTCTCCCGTGCGTGCGCATACTCGCTGTTGCGGGCACCCGCAGGCGCACGGTATGCGCATTTACGGTAGAGATTGTATGCGTCTAGCGGGCGACTCTTTCGTTACATATTTCTACTATATAATGTATTTTGTAGATCATGGTCCCTTTGATAGAATCTGAAAGTTTAGTTAATGTAGCATGTTCATGGACAGAGAAATCCCTCTTTGTTTGATACAAAGGGTCAGACAGGAGTAATACAGTGGTGTTTAGTATCCATCGGAAGAGTATTTAATTAGCAATATTCCGGTGTTGGTTTGAAGCGGATTAATCGCTCGTGCGAATAGTTATGGACATAAGAAGTTTATGTCCATTTACTATTATTTGCACTTACTTATTCATGCGGCGGGAAACCCAGTTTCCCACCCACCTGAGCAGTTGGAAATCGTCACAGCCCACCTGTATGAATCAACCTATGACCTTTTGTTATAATGCGAGGAGGAATTCCTGTGTCCAATGAACAATGAGATTGTAGGGACTATTGAATTGTATTGTGTGTGGGGCATAAATAGACAAGCCGATCACATCCAGCTCACTCTTCAACGGTTATCATTGCTGAAAATCGGGAGCTGGATGTCCAGAGGCGCATGCGATCGTTTCCTTTTGTGCGTAAGTTTTCTCTGCAATCATATTGTCTTTCTTGTTGTTATGGGCCATATCTCTCTCTCTCTCTCTCTCTCTCTCTCTCTCTCTCTCTCTCTCTCTCTCTCTCTCTCTCTCTCTCTCTCTCTCTCTCTCTCTCTCTCTCTCTCTCTCTCTCTCTCTCTCTCTCTTCTCCTCTTTCTCTCGTATTCTCTTAAACGTAATAGTATTGTATTTCCTGTGTAGTTATCTGGTTAGGTAGTCTATGTTATATTGTAGTGTATGACTTGTATTGTATTAATTCTTTTGCAAGTATAACATTCATAATATATATATTAGGCGTTGGACCCTAAGCACGGTATCTGTGTATTTCTTATAGTGTTAAGTATTCTCAGAGCGTCAGTGACGCTCAAACAGCTTTTAAGTTAATAAGGTTACACTGTGTTGCATCTACACCCTATCTCTACACTAAGGTTTTACAGCATATTACATTGTTTATGGTTTAGATATAAAGGTTTAACATTGTGAGCGTCAGCGCTGCTGGTGATCTCCTCGTGGTCCCGAGCGTCCGCTACGCTATAGCGAATCATTACGTTAGTCGGCAGCCAATAGCGTGCCTGCCTGTGATCTCTTGGCCGTGAGCGAATGTGACGCTTGAGCGTCTCGACCACGGCTAAGCGATCGTTACGCAACGAGCGTACCCTTACGGTACTCCATACGTAAATAGCGTACAGTGTTCTTAGACCTCATAAAGGGTTTTATATAAGATAAATATTTAGCTTTATCAGGATGTTACATGCTCTCTACTATGACATTGGTCATCGGCCTTGGCAGACGACGTTGATGGCATTTCATCGTCTCGGCCATGACTAGTGGCAGCAGCTTCAGCATGAGGTAGAAGTGGATCTTGATCTTTCCCTATTTTACCCTCCACATTTTTGTTCTCCAGTTTTTAATGTGTGGAATTATATGCCAGTAATATATCAATAGCAATGGCCTACTACTATATATACTGCGCACAAAAACTTAAATGCACCACAGGTATGGATGGCTAGTATACTTGACGACACAGAGGTAGGTAGAGCAGTGGCCTACTGTACCGTACTGCTATATATTATATACTGGTGGTCAGCAAAATTATGCACTGTCCTACTACTATATATATATATATATATATATATATATATATATATTGCGCACAAAAACTTAAATGCACCACAGGTATGGATGGATAGTATACTTGACGACACAGAGGTAGGTAGAGCAGTGGCCTACTGTACCATACTGCTATATATTATATACTGGTGGTCAGCAAAATTATGCACTGTCCTACTACTATATATATACTGCGCACAAAAACTTAAATGCACCACAGGTATGGATGGATAGTATACTTGACGACACAGAGGTAGGTAGAGCAGTGGCCTACTGTACCATACTGCTATATATTATATACTGGTGGTCAGCAAAATTATGCACTGTCCTACTACTATATATATACTGCGCACAAAAACTTAAATGCACCACAGGTATGGATGGATAGTATACTTGACGACACAGAGGTAGGTAGAGCAGTGGCCTACTGTACTGTACTGCTATATATTATATACTGGTGGTCAGCAAAATTATGCACTGTCCTACTACTATATATATACTGCGCACAAAAACTTAAATGCACCACAGGTATGGATGGCTAGTATACTTGACGACACAGAGGTAGGTAGAGCAGTGGCCTATTGTACCGTACTGCTATATATTATATACTGGTGGTTAGCAAAATTATGCACTGTCCTACTACTATATATATATATATATATATATATATATATATATATATATATATATATATATATACTGCGCACAAAAACTTAAATGCACCACAGGTATGGATGGATAGTATACTTGACGACACAGAGGTAGGTAGAGCAGTGGCCTACTATACCGTACTGCTATTATATACTGGTGGTCAGCAAAATTATGCACTGTACTCCTATATACTACAATGCAGCACAGATATGGAGTGTTTTTCAGGCAGAGAACGTATAATACTGGTGGTCACTGGTCAGCAAAACTCTGCACTGTCCTCCTCCTATATAATACTGGTGGTTCCCAGTCCCCACAATAAAGCACACTGAGCACAGATATTTGCAGCACACTGAGCACAGATATGGAGCGTTTTTCAGGCAGAGAACGTATAATACTGGTGGTCACTGGTCAGCAAAACTCTGCACTGTCCTCCTCCTATATAATACTGGTGGTCCCCAGTCCCCACAATAAAGCACACTGAGCACAGATATGGAGCGTTTTTCAGGCAGAGAACGTAGATATTTGCAGCACACTGAGCACAGATATTTGCAGCACACTGAGCACAGATATTTGCAGCTCACTGAGCACAGATATTTGCAGCACACTGATCAAACTGAGAGAACGCCAGCCACGTCCTCTCCCTATCATCTCCAATGCACGAGTGAAAATGGCGGCGACGCGCGGCTCCTTATATAGAATACGAATCTCGCGAGAATCCGACAGCGGGATGATGACGTTCGGGCGCGCTCGGGTTAACCGAGCAAGGCGGGAGGATCCGAGTTTGCCTCGGAACCGTGTAAAATGGGTGAAGTTCGGGGGGCTTCGGATTCCGAGGAACCGAACCCGCTCATCACTATGCAGAACTACAGCTTCTTATTCAAAATTATGAAATCTGGTGTCTGTGCCCGCTTTACCCCTATTTTCATGCCCAAAAAACAAATGGAAAAGCGCTAGAAATCTGTAGTAGATATAAACATTTTTTTCTTTTAAATAAAAAACAAAATATATCACATATAACAAACCATTTGATACTGGCCAGCACCATTCACACATATAAAATATGCTCCATAGTCTAAAAATTATCTCCTATATAATAGCCCAGATCTGTGACTTTGTGACTCATTTGCTAACGCTGGGCGGAGTCACAACACTGGGCGGAGTTAGTCAAATGAGTCACAGATCTGGGCAAATCTACAGGAGACTAGGAGCAGAAGCAGATGGTATGGGCATGGCACAGGCAGGGGTGCATACCTCCCAGCATTCTTCAGGCAGAAGGAGGGACACACAGGCAGCAAAAAGGGGGCGTGTCCAACAAAAAGGGGAGTGGCTTCACGGGAGGGCCCCCGTTTTCGTCAGTGAGGGGGCATGCCCAGCGCTCTGTGAGCTGCTGGCATGCCTCCAGGGGCGGATTATGAGTCCGGGGGGCCCAGGGCACTTGAGACGGGGGGCCCTATCTCATTGCTGTGACTGCTGGGGGTTTGGGGGCGTTGCCTAATCGTGCCGCGTGGCCACGCCCCCTTATGCAAATTCCGGAGATTTTTTTTTTTTAATGGGATTTTGGCCCCTCAGCTAGGGGTAAATACAGAGGGGCTGGTCACTCCCCCGTACACACCCGCATAGGCAGAAGAAAGCAGGGAGGCTGCTGCCTCCCTGCACCACCACAGACCTGCCAACACGCAGCAGAGTGTGCTGACTGTAGCACAATGCTGCTGCTGGCAGGACGGGGAGCTTCAGAGCTGGGACAGAGCTACTCCAGCCAGGGAGGCCCCTAAAACTGTGGGGCCCACGGTACATACCCCCTGCTCCCCCCCTTAATCCGGCTCTGCTGCCGGAACCCCCCTTAATCCGTACCCCCTGATGCCCCCTCTCCCACTGTCTCCACTAAATAGACGCTGTGCGCATGCGCACAGCGTCTGTTCACCGCAGCTCTGCTAAGCAGAACAGCGAGTTCAGGAGCTTCCCAACTGCCCCCCCCCACGGGGGACACTGCGGCCCACGGGTGGGACAGCGGGACAGACCCAAAAAAATGTGACTGTCCCGCGAAAATCAGGACAGTTGGGAGGTATGGGGGTGTGTGAGGGGGTATGCCATACAGACAGATTGGGCACCAGCTCACTGTGTGCTTGACCCCCCACATCAGCATACTCAGCAGGGGCTCTCTGGCGCGGAGGAGCGTCACTTTCTGGCACACTCCACGCTTCTTAGCTGCAGTTTTGTGGGGCACCTGCCGCTGTGCAGGTTCCGTACTGCCTCTGTTATCTCCAGCCCCGGCAACCCCACCGCTAGCTGCAGCGCTGCCACCCGCAGTGAGGTGCGCCCAGCTCCTTCACACACTTTAGCCGGCGGGTAGCGCTGCAGAAGTCAGCGCTGCTTGCAGGCTCCGACCCCCTCCTGCCTCCAGCCACAGCGTCTCCTGGGAGCTAACCAGTCACTCCCAGTCTCCCCTTTCCACAGTGCCCGGCAGCCGCGAGGTCCGCGCCGCGTGCATGCTATGACCCCCTCCTCCCTCCAGCCGCAGCGTCTCCTGGGGGATAACCAGTCACTCCCAGTCTCCCCTTACCACAGTGCCCGGCAGCTGCGCGAGGTCTACGGTGAGTGACTGAGGAGGGGGGGAGGGATGCGGACGGGCAGAGGAAGCAGGACTCCAGCCTGAGAGAGCCAGCCATGCCAAGTCTCCACCAGCAGCAGATTCCAACAGGTTGGAGTGGAACAGCAGCAGCTAGCAGCAGTGACTCCGGTAAGACACATCTGTCTGTCACCACTGTTCTGTCCCTAATACCAATCTCTCCCGTGCCCTGTGTTCTGTCATGTCCCTGTCACCCCTGGCCTTGCCCTGTCACCCTTATCCTGGCCCTGTCACCCTTATCCTGGCCCTGTCACCCTTATCCTGGCCCTGTCACCCCTATCCTGGCCCTGTCACCCCTGTGCTTGCGCTGTCAATCCTATACTGGCCCTGTCACCCCTGTCCTGGTCCTGCCGCCCCTACTCGGGCCATGTCACCCCTATCATGTCCCTGTCATTTCTGTCCTGGCCCCGTCGCCCCTGTCCTGGCCCCATCACCCTTGTCCTTGCCCCGTCACCCCTGTCCTGGCCCCATCACCCCTCACCTGGCCCTGTCACCCCTCACCTGGCCCTGTCACCCCTGTCCTGGCCCTGTCACCCCTGTTCTGACCCTGTCACCACTGTCCTGGCCACATCACCCCTGTTCTGACCCTGTCACCCCTCACCTGGCCCTGTCACCCCTGTCCTGGCCCTGTCACCCCTGTTCTGACCCTGTCACCACTGTCCTGGCCCTGTTACTGCATACCCTCCAACTACCTTTTTGGCAGGTACAGTACCCGCAGCGCCTCCAGACCCCTCCCCAATGCACCACACCTCCGTACCTTCCCCTCCACCACATGCGGCACTCCACCCCTCCCCCACACGCTGTGCCTCCAGACCCCCTACATTACCCGCGGCTCCCACTCTCCCGCCCCTCCACCACCCACAGCACCTCCAGGCCCCCTCCACCATCCACCCCCCATATATGTCTCCCCCCACACCTGCCCCCCCTCCACCCGCAGCATCTGCAGACACCCTCCTCAATCCGTGGTCCCCCCCTCACCCACCCCTCCCCCACCCACGGCACCCCCACACCTGCCCCTCCACCACCTGCAGCGCCTCGAGACCCCCTTCCCCATCCGCCGCACCACCTGTACCTGCCCCTCCCCCACCCATGGTGCCTCCAGACCCCCTACCCCACCCCCGGCACCCCCGCCCCTTCCCATCCCACAGCACCTCTGGAACCCTTCACCCCGCCATCCGCAACATCCCCACACCCTGCCCCTCTCCCACCCATGGCACCCCTGCCCCTCCCCCACCTGCAGTGCCTCCGGACCCCTCCCCCATCTGCAGCCCCCACTCCTCTGCCCCTCCCCCATCCGCAGCACCTCCCGACCCTTCCCCATCAGGGCCCCTCCCGCTTCTGCCCCCCCTCCACCCGCAGCATCTACAGACACCCTCCCCCATCCCCAGTCCCCCCCCGCACCCGCTACATTCTGTACATCATGCCCTGCAGGTGCTGTTCACGCCGTCGCAAGGGGCTGCGCCTCCTTCACCATCGCACGCACTTTCATTGTGCAATATTTAACCACTAACAAAGGAATGCAGGTAATACTCCATATAATACAAATATTGAACCCCAGAAACGCATGCAAGGGTTAAGGGGGCGTAGCCCCTTGCGACAATGTGAAGAGCGCCCGTAGGGCACGATGAAGCACCTAGTTAGATATATAAATGACAAAATGTACCACCACAGAGCAAAATACTGCAAGACTATTCTGCAACAAAGTCTCTTTATCTTATACTGCTGTAGGACTATGTATCACCTGGAATAGGCTGCAGAATTTATCTGTAACAAAGTCTCCTTTGCTTAAGTCTCAATAACACTAGGTAGCACCTAAAGTGTTTAATATCCAGCACCTGAGAGTTGTTAGCTGTTAGAGTTGTTAATTAGCCTTTAGGCGTCCTTCAGCTTTATAATTATACTAAGCTGAAAACTCTCGCTGAGTTAATAGACACAGTTCATGCGTATTCAGGCAGTATTAGTAGACATCATGCAAATGCTCATATCAGGTTAGTTTACCATATATGCCAATATGGAAATTGGAATAACCTCAGTTAATCAGCAGAGTTGATGGTATTCCTCCCAGCTGGAGCTCCTCCCGGCAGCTTTATCTGGAGTACATATACATTGCCTTTGTAGCACTCCGTCCCCCTTCTAATGGCTTTGTGGGGTCTGCAACACGCTGGCCAGTGGATGTGGTATTTGAAAGCTGTATCCCGTGTGTTTTGGAGACGTACAGATGCGTTTCCCCGCCTTCAGAAGCTCGGCGGCTTCATCAAATGCTTGTTGGTCAAGGCAAATTGCAAGTGGGTGATACGTAAGTGACCACCCTGTGTGAGTTTCAAGTGTCAAATCTTTTGACCAACGCTGTTTAACCCTTGCACAACTACAGCTTCTTATTCAAAATGATGAAATCTGGTGTCTGTGCCCGCTTTACCACCATTTTCCTGCCCAAATGCTTGTTGGTCAAGGCAAATTGCAAGTGGGTGATATGTAAGTGACCACACTGTGTGAGTTTCAAGTGTCAAATCTTTTGACCAACGCTGTTTAACCCTTGCACAGCTACAGCTTCTTATTCAAATTGATGAAATCTGGTGTCTGTGCCCGCTTTACCACCATTTTCATGCCCAAATGCTTGTTGGTCAAGGCAAATTGCAAGTGGGTGATATGTAAGTGACCACCCTGTGTGAGTTTCAAGTGTCAAATCTTTTGACCAACGCTGTTTAACCCTTGCACAACTACAGCTTCTTATTCAAAATGATGAAATCTGGTGTCTGTGCCCGCTTTACCACCATTTTCCTGCCCAAATGCTTGTTGGTCAAGGCAAATTGCAAGTGGGTGATATGTAAGTGACCACACTGTGTGAGTTTCAAGTGTCAAATCTTTTGACCAACGCTGTTTAACCCTTGCACAGCTACAGCTTCTTATTCAAATTGATGAAATCTGGTGTCTGTGCCCGCTTTACCACCATTTTCATGCCCAAATGCTTGTTGGTCAAGGCAAATTGCAAGTGGGTGATATGTAAGTGACCACCCTGTGTGAGTTTCACGTGTCAAATTTGTTGACCAACGCTGTTTAACCCTTGCAGAACTACAGCTTCTTATTCAAAATGATGAAATCTGGTGTCTGTGCCCGCCTTGCCACCATTTTCATGCCCAAATGCTTGTTGGTCAAGGCAAATTGCAAGTGGGTGATATGTAAGTGACCACCCTGTGTAAGTTTCAAGTGTCAAATCTGTTAACCAACGCTGTTTAACCCTTGTACAGCTACAGCTTCTTATTCAAAATGATGAAATCTGGTGTCTGTGCCCGCTTTACCACCATTTTCATGCCCAAATGCTTGTTGGTCAAGACAAACTGCAAGTGGGTGATATGTAAGTGACCACCCTGTGTGAGTTTCAAGTGTCAAATCTTTTGACCAACGCTGTTTAACCCTTGTACAGCTACAGCTTCTTATTCAAAATGATGAAATCTGGTGTCTGTGCCCGCTTTACCACCATTTTCATGCCCAAATGCTTGTTGGTCAAGACAAACTGCAAGTGGGTGATATGTAAGTGACCACCCTGTGTGAGGTTCAAGTGTCAAATCTTTTGACCAACGCTGTTTAACCCTTGTACAGCTACAGCTTCTTATTCAAAATGATGAAATCTGGTGTCTGTGCCCGCTTTACCACCATTTTCATGCCCAAATGCTTGTTGGTCAAGGCAAATTGCAAGTGGGTGATATGTAAGTGACCACCCTGTGTGAGTTTCAAGTGTCAAATCTGTTGACCAACGCTGTTTAACCCTTGCACAGCTACAGCTTCTTATTCAAAATGATGAAATCTGGTGTCTGTGCCCGCTTTACCACCATTTTCATGCCCAAATGCTTGTTGGTCAAGGCAACTTGCATGTGGGTGATATGTAAGTGACCACCCTGTGTGAGGTTCAAGTGTCAAATCTTTTGACCAACGCTGTTTAACCCTTGCACAGCTACAGCTTCTTATTCAAATTGATGAAATCTGGTGTCTGTGCCCGCTTTACCACCATTTTCATGCCCAAATGCTTGTTGGTCAAGACATACTGCAAGTGGGTGATATGTAAGTGACCACCCTGTGTGATTTTCAAGTGTCAAATCTGTTGACCAACGCTGTTTAACCCTTGCACAACTACAGCTTCTTATTCAAAATGATGAAATCTGGTGTCTGTGCCCGCCTTGCCACCATTTTTTCATGCCCAAATGCTTGTTGGTCAAGGCAAATTGCAAGTGGGTGATATGTAAGTGACTACCCTGTGTGAGTTTCAAGTATCAAATCTTTTGACCAACGCTGTTTAACCCTTGCACAGCTACAGCTTCTTATTCAAAATGATGAAATCTGGTGTCTGTGCCCGCTTTACCACCATTTTCATGCTTAAATGCTTGTTGGTCAAGACAAATTGCAAGTGGGTGATATGTAAGTGACAACCCTGTGTGAGTTTCAAGTATCAAATCTTTTGACCAACGCTGTTTAACCCTTGCACAGCTACAGCTTCTTATTCAAAATGATGAAATCTGGTGTCTGTGCCCGCTTTACCACCATTTTCATGCCCAAATGCTTGTTGGTCAAGACAAACTGCAAGTGGGTGATATGTAAGTGACCACCCTGTGTGAGTTTCAAGTGTCAAATATTTTGACCAACGCTGTTTAACCCTTGTACAGCTACAGCTTCTTATTCAAAATGATGAAATCTGGTGTCTGTGCCCGCCTTGCCACCATTTTTTCATGCCCAAATGCTTGTTGGTCAAGGCAAATTGCAAGTGGGTGATATGTAAGTGACCACCCTGTGTGAGTTTCAAGTGTCAAATGTTTTGACCAACGCTGTTTAACCCTTGCACAGCTACAGCTTCTTATTCAAATTGATGAAATCTGGTGTCTGTGCCACTTTACCACCATTTTCATGCCCAAATGCTTGTTGGTCAAAGCAAATTGCAAGTGGGTGATATGTAAGTGACCATCCTGTGTAGGTTTCAAGTGTCAAATCTGTTGACCAACGCTGTTTAACCCTTGCACAGCTACAGCTTCTTATTCAAAATGATGAAATCTGGTGTCTGTGCCCGCTTTACCACCATTTTCATGCCCAAATGCTTGTTGGTCAAGACAAACTGCAAGTGGGTGATATGTAAGTGACCACCCTGTGTGAGTTTCAAGTGTCAAATCTTTTGACCAACGCTGTTTAACCCTTGTACAGCTACAGCTTCTTATTCAAAATGATAAAATCTGGTGTCTGTGCCCGCTTTACCACCATTTTCATGCCCAAATGCTTGTTGGTCAAGACAAATTGCAAGTGGGTGATATGTAAGTGACCACCCTGTGTGAGTTTCAAGTGTCAAATCTGTTGACCAACGCTGTTTAACCCTTGCACAGCTACAGCTTCTTATTCAAAATGATGAAATCTGGTGTCTGTGCCCGCTTTACCACCATTTTCATGCCCAAATGCTTGTTGGTCAAGGCAACTTGCATGTGGGTGATATGTAAGTGACCACCCTGTGTGAGGTTCAAGTGTCAAATCTTTTGACCAACGCTGTTTAACCCTTGCACAGCTACAGCTTCTTATTCAAATTGATGAAATCTGGTGTCTGTGCCCGCTTTACCACCATTTTCATGCCCAAATGCTTGTTGGTCAAGGCAACTTGCAAGTGGGTGATATGTAAGTGACCACCCTGTGTGAGGTTCAAGTGTCAAATGTTTTGACCAACGCTGTTTAACCCTTGCACAGCTACAGCTTCTTATTCAAATTGATGAAATCTGGTGTCTGTGCCACTATACCACCATTTTCATGCCCAAATGCTTGTTGGTCAAAGCAAATTGCAAGTGGGTGATATGTAAGTGACCACCCTGTGTGAGTTTCAAGTGTCAAATGTTTTGACCAACGCTGTTTAACCCTTGCACAGCTACAGCTTCTTATTCAAAATGATGAAATCTGGTGTCTGTGCCCGCTTTACCACCATTTTCATGCCCAAATGCTTGTTGGTCAAGACAAACTGCAAGTGGGTGATATGTAAGTGACCACCCTGTGTGAGTTTCAAGTGTCAAATCTTTTGACCAACGCTGTTTAACCCTTGTACAGCTACAGCTTCTTATTCAAAATGATGAAATCTGGTGTCTGTGCCCGCCTTGCCACCATTTTTTCATGCCCAAATGCTTGTTGGTCAAGGCAAATTGCAAGTGGGTGATATGTAAGTGACCACCCTGTGTGTTTCAAGTATCAAATCTTTTGACCAACGCTGTTTAACCCTTGCACAGCTACAGCTTCTTATTCAAAATGATGAAATCTGGTGTCTGTGCCCGCTTTACCACCATTTTCATGCCCAAATGCTTGTTGGTCAAGACAAATTGCAGGTGGGTGATATGTAAGTGACCACCCTGTGTGAGTTTCAAGTGTCAAATCTGTTGACCAACGCTGTTTAACCCTTGCACAGCTACAGCTTCTTATTCAAAATGATGAAATCTGGTGTCTGTGCCCGCTTTACCACCATTTTCATGCCCAAATGCTTGTTGGTCAAGACAACTTGCATGTGGGTGATATGTAAGTGACCACCCTGTGTGAGGTTCAAGTGTCAAATCTTTTGACCAACGCTGTTTAACCCTTGCACAGCTACAGCTTCTTATTCAAATTGATGAAATCTGGTGTCTGTGCCCGCTTTACCACCATTTTCATGCCCAAATGCTTGTTGGTCAAGGCAACTTGCAAGTGGGTGATATGTAAGTGACCACCCTGTGTGAGTTTCAAGTGTCAAATGTTTTGACCAACGCTGTTTAACCCTTGCACAGCTACAGCTTCTTATTCAAATTG